>NW_020955485.1:52930-149503 GCF_003031625.1 Empidonax traillii | reverse complement strand
AAAAAAAAAAAAAGAGAGACGTTAATTAATATATCCCGATATGTGGATGGGCTGCTGAAAAGCCGTAATTAATAAAGTTCTGCTGTTAACTCCGGCCCCGGCAGGCTGGCAAGAAACTTGTTTCTCCCACGACGCGGGGCTTGGTTCTCCATGTGCTGCCCTGTGTGGGCCATCCAACAACTCCCCGTCCCAGCTCCCCTGCCTGAAGCCCAGGGAAGAAGGCACTGGCCAGTTTAACTGCTGTGCTGTGTTGTACGGGGACATCATGGAAGTGGGAAGTGCTCCAAAACCATTGCATTTTTGTTGCTGGGTGGAGAAAGGTTACGCTTCCTCTCGCTGGGTAGCCCCTGTGAGGAGAAGCGAAAAGAATTTCTCCAAATAAAAGAAACCAGTGAAGCAGGGAAGATTGGGAAACAGCCATGATGCATCGCTTTTTGCTACAGCTTTGCACGAGGTGAACTATTTTGTGATCATGCAGTATTCATTATGCTCTGCATTCCTTCAGGAATTACAGTATGCAGGCTGTGGGTTGTGAAATGCTATAACAAAGAAATTTTAAAAAAAGAAGGGATAAAGGAGACAATGGGGTGATGCAACAAACAAAACGGCTAAGTCCATGCCAAGCTGAGAGTTGCTGGCTTTTATTTGTTTGTTTGAAAAAAGTCCAGCCCGGCTCTCTCGTTAAATGCAGCACTTTCCTAAGCAACCGTTTGTTCTTCCTGAACAGTAAATCCAGCCAAAGTTGGGCTAAGCAGTTTCAGAGCAACGGGATGAGTCCTCTGGCCTTTATGAAACACACAGTAAACAGGGTGCACAGGGCCATGAAGCTGAAACAGGAATATAATAAATGGAAAGAGGATTCCTCCCCCAATCCATCCGAGTGCTGCAGAGCTCTCTGGCTCTCTGCATCCAACAGCACCTCTGCACTCAAATCACGGCCTGACCCAGGCGATCATTAGTGGAGTCTACGCCAGGCACTTGAGACACATAAATGGGAGCCCAGGTTCACGAGATCCTCTTAAAAAAACAAGATTTGACTTTTTAAATGTGGGGTTTTATGAACCTTCTGGTTTTGCTTGTGAGGATCAGCCTTATGACACGTTCCTGTTTCCTCCCTGTCCATGAGGGCTAATAGCAGATCTTTAAAAACTGGAAGCTGAGATTCTCAGATGAGTAAGATGCCTGTAAACACCGAGGCTTTATGGAATGCCTGAAAAACATGAGACTCGTGAAAATGAATAAATAAATAAAAGCCAGACTTGGGAGCGCTGACAGAAAGGACTGAATACCAACTGCATTACGGTAACATTTTTGTGGCCAAACTTGCAGCCTCAATGTTTTAATGATGGCAGCCTTTACTGCATTTAACAGAAGCCTGGATTTGATTCTTTCAGAATAAAAGGGCTTTTGAATGCTCTGTAAAGGCTGTTTCCTGACTTCATTGATTGCTGACACAAACAGCAGAATTAAATCTCCTACATCTTGAGCTAAAGCAACAATCCCATTAATTTGGAGAGCAGTGAGCTTGTACAGGAAGCAGTTGCTGGAAGAGGACATGTAGCATGAGCCGAACCAGTTGGCTGCTCTGTGTCTCATGTCGCCAAGCAAGAACAGGGCCAAGGTAAATCTCCATATAACCATGTTTTATTTGGAGGCTGCTAAAGCCAGTCGAATTCATGAAAGAATGCGAATAGCCACATCAGGAAACTCAGCAAAAGATTATCTGAACTGGCAGGGTTTAAGAAGGAAAATTAAATTTGTTCTTTGTTGTCCCTGCCTGTTTTTCCACTTCTGAATAGGGATAAAATGAAGTACCACTCCAAAGAGCTTGCACATTCCTTCACATGCTTCAAGTTGTGATGTAAAGACTGTACTGGAAGAAATATCTGTAGATCTCAGCACATACTTGTCATTAAACACATTGAAAGCTAAATTACAATAAAGTAAAAAAAGCTTTAAAAAGGTACATGCACGGCAGATGAACTCTAACCTGAGCATAACTACGTGCATAGTGATGGAGCATGGCTACTCTTTGGCCCATGCTTTGGAAGTTTGAAGCTTCTCCAGGCCTTAAGAAACTTCAGGAGGTTATTTTTTCTAGAATACAGGAATACAAGAGGTGGGAAGTTAGCAATAATGTTGCAATAATGTTGCAATAATGCAACAGAGGTAGCCCAAGCTCCCTGGTGAGGAAACAGTCCCGCTACCTAATCTTGCCTCTATGCTTTCAGCCCCTGCCCAGTTACTGAAGAGAATCTTGGTCAGTCAGGGTAGCTCTGCCCCTGCTGACCTCCCACGTGCTCACACACTCCCATGGCTCTGCTGCCTCCACCCCTACTTGCTCGCTTATTCCTTGCAGGAGAAGAAGCTGTAGAGCAGCTTCTGAAAAGATCATTTCAGCATATCCCAGAGGTGAATCTTCTAGACTTTAAACATCTCACTACATGCCAGTTATTCCAAAGCAAGGACCAGCAATATAACGTATGCAGCAAATTCCAAATTGGATTTGCAAAGTAATCTGATTAAAAAAAGCCAAACCCTCAACCTTTTAAAAGCGGGCTTCTCATACCTTGTTCAGGGCTACTCCCTGGCCTGCACAATTCACCCATGACAACTTCTGACAGAGGTGGGGGTGAGGATACCTCTGACATTTCCATCACTGCAGGGTGAGGCTTTCAGTTCTATGATTATAACCCAATTATATAAATACATGCAGAGCTTTTAAAGCACAAAACCACCAGTACTTTCACATTTACTCAACTGCATTTAAAATATCTGTACTTTCATAATTACAACATTGACAAGGATTTCAGAGGGAAGGCTTAATTTTCTTGAGGGAGAGCGTGCTTGGTGATTGAGGATGATGTACATTAACATTCTGCTCCACCCCAAACTCCTAGAGTGAACCACCCTGTATCTGGCATTTCAGGACTGTGCTTCCCACACAGTGGCCACCAGCACAGCTGGTTGGAGGCTGTCACCTTCTATCACAGCTTGCAGGGCAGAAAAGCTCCTGTTCCCTGTCCACTTTGCATGAAAGTCAGAGTAGCCTGGGCCACCCTCACCAGTGGTTGAAGTGCAGATACCCAGGGTTGTGCTGAGGGATGAAGAGCCACACAGCCCATCAGCTCTGCTGTGGCAGATGGCTGCCCTCACAAAGGTGGGAGCAGTAAAGTCCAAGTGATTTTTGCTGCTTTCGAGGGCTTCTCAGATCTCCCTCTACAGGACACAGACAGGGCTACCTCCCTGCCTCGCAGGTGTGTTTTGAATGTAAGCAGATTGAAGTCAACAGGCCCCAGATATGACTGTAAAAGGGACTGTGGAAGTGAAAAGAAAGGCACCCCTAAAATAATGTTTAGCTTTGGATTTGGCTAATCCATAATTATACCTTGCTGTATGTTTGTACAGACCAGAGCTCACTGAGACCACGTACAGGCTATATTTAAACGAGCTATTCCAGGTACCACAGGCAGTGTCGTCATGGTACCAACACAGCACAGGCTGTGGAGCCCACTTGTGAAACCCAGAAAATGTGCAGGTAACCACTGCTGCACTGTGTAGCTCACCAGCTGCTCAGCTGTAATGTAAACTAGTTCTAGGTGCAGTTCCACAGGTTTATTTAGGAAGCGATACCAATGGGCGAAGTTCTTGCCTCCAGTCACTGTTTTTTTCACTCCTGCATCTCTGTTCGCTTCCACTGTCTCTCCAGTTGTGCCATTACTACTATCCACGAGACTCACTGGAAACTGAATGCTTGAATTTATCTGCATGGGAGGGGGAAAAAAAAAAAAAGAGAGAATAAAAAATATCCAGCAGTTTTTCTCCGGAGTTGAAAGGGATCACTGAAGGCAGGGGCTGAAGCGGTCAAGGCTGGTAAGGTAGGTAGGAATCCCCCTTAAATATATATAATGTTTTGAGTCCAAATGGTGTTGCAGAAAGAATAAATACAGTTTCTTATTTTCCACCCAACTGCCAATATTCTTCATTAAAGCATGTTGGTTGTGTTCTTCTAGCAGTGACACACCAGGGACAAGATCTGGAAGAAGGCTGCCTCCTGGAAGCACTGCTGCTGCACAGCATCCTACTGGTACATTTTGTCCTTTGCTTTGCAGCCAGACGTGGGACTTGCTTTTGACTCTGTGCTCATATCAGATTGTGAGGGGTTGTTTCATCAGAAACAAAAGAGTGAACTAGAATAAGGAATAAATTAGAAGCAGGAACAAAATGTTGTTGCAATTCTTACAACTTGAGAGAAAAAGATGTAAAAAACAGCAGAGATTTCATTATTAGCTTCCCCAAATGACACTGTTATTGTAATTACCAAACTTCTTCTACAGCAAGATATAGCTACAGTCACTGCACCACCAGAACTGTACATGGAGAAAGATGCAGAACATGCACTGTAGGACAGAAATGAGGATGTTACAATCAGTGAAAATTTCCATTATTGGGAGAGGCTGCAGAAGCTGAGACCATCTTCAGAGAGAAAAAGAGTGCTGGAGGGGCCTTCCCACGTCTTTTCAGAGCAATGAAAGGCAGTCGTGTTTATGCATTTTTCTTAGCCTGGGAGAATCAGCCACAAGAAAATAAGGTCAAATGGGCAGTTCAAAATGAGGCAGGCAGGGGTGTGAGCCTTTCCCTGTGTCCTGTCAAGACATTCATGCAATATCATCTGGAGCTGCTCTGCCATACCTAAGGCTTTTGAAACACAATGAACTTTGCTTTTCAAATCAGAACGGACAAATAAAATAGCTTATTCATGTCTACTCAAAAACAGAAAAGAAAATATAGGCAGGTTAGTTGGAGCCCCAGAACTTAGAGAAAATATTTGTGAAGACAAGTTTGTTATTCAGACCTGTGCCCATTTTCCAAGTTGAAGTTATAATTGAAAGGGGAATGCCTTAACCCAAGCTAGGGGCCACTCCAGCTCAGGAACTATCATCCTAGAGAGATGGGCATGGTCTGATTTAGGTATTACAAGAGATGCAGCAGAAGGCCAGCACTTACTGTCAGCCTCTGTTTCAGAGGCATCAGTTCATTCTGCATCCTTGAAATTTTTAAAAGCTAAGCAGATAGCATCCTGCTATCCTGACCACATAGAGGGATCTGAAAGTGTTCAGACACAACTTTTGATTCCTTGCAGTCCCTGGAAGACCTACAGAAAAAACCACAGCCACTGCCAAAAGAGCTAAATCTCCTTAACTTCTCCTGTATGAGTGTCTTTAAAACAAATGTAAACTCCCACATTAGCAGTCAAATGAAAGATTCCTGTGCAGGGCTGAGCCCCAGGTGAATAAACAACCTTAATAGCTTGAAGCATTAGTTGCTTGTGTTTGAAAGGTATCCAGTGTGGCTCACCCATGACTGGTGACTGTAAGTACTTGAAATTCAAACTGATAAATGCTGAAGGTTTAAGCACACAGATTATTGCTAATGGCTGAGACTAAAAAGGGAAAACGGTGTTCATTAATGGATTCCATGTGATCTTTCACTATACAAAAAAAAAAAAAAACAACAAAAACTTAACCAAGCAAATCCTGTACGATGTTACTGGAGCTGTGATAGCACAAGAAACACCACGGATCCTACTGTGCTGAAATTCATTGTGGTATTAACCAAAATTGACTATGTAAAAAGGAGACATCCAGTCTGACTTGGCTGCCAGGACTTCTGAAAATGAACAGCAAAGTACCTGCTTCTCCAATGGCAAGTCATCCCGTCTAGGTTGGAAGAGTAATCTCCAGGTGAAGAAGTCTTCCTTCTCCATTCATTATGGACAGACCGAGACAGCTCCTACAAGTTAAAGCTGAGGGAGATGGATCGAACCTTTAGTGAAGAACAGTTTCTTCCCTGACCTACCATCAAAGACAAGGGAGAGACATCCCAATCTAGACTCGGCAGCTCCCAGAACAGGGATATGATAGGAGACTGCAGGTGGTAACCTCTGGATCCAGAAGATGCCACCTAAGGCAGGTGTTTACCCTCACGTACAGCCCAGTCACTGGCAAAGCACAGCTAAACTCTGTAGCCAGACAATCCCTTTTTCAAAACAGAAGTCGTCTCTCTTCTGTACAATGAATGTTTTCTTGAATTATGAAAACATAATGCCTATTGTTTTGAACAAAATCCTGACTCATCCTTATTTGACCCAGTTGAGATTTTTAGTAGTTTTTCACTTTTCTGTGTTACAGTGCTGTCAAAATATACCTGCAATAATGTTATAAAGATCAGGGCTCAACTTGCTTCAAGAAGGGTGCCTGTAGATATTCCTAGAGGCTTTTATGGATAGTGATCCAAATTCTGCACTCACTACTTTTCTCTGGATAGGAGGGAAAGATGTTTATATAGATTATGTTAGATTATTATTTTAACTTACATTTCTTGAACACTTGTTTGTGATCCAGAAGATAATGTGATCTAGTATCTTACAAAATGTGTTGAATTGGTTTAAGAAGAGCCATGTACAGATCTCATCTAACTAACATGTTAAACTGGAATAAAGCCTAATTAACTCACAAGAAGATAAACCACAAACTACTGCAGATTTACAGCAGTGACCTGAAGGCTGAATATCTGTTCATGAAAGATTTTTAAAGTTACTGAAGTTCTGGCTGTTGAGCAATTACACATCTGCAGTTCTAGAGGACATTCTTCACATTCCCCAACTTCTACTAAAACCTGGCAAGGATAAATAAATGTAAGAAATCAGCAAATTAAAGACTTGAGTAAAGTGTCTTAGCAAAACACACTAATGGCTAATCATTGTGCAGTCCAAGAAGGTGCAGTGCCATAACTGATTCAATAATACATGAGAGAAAGTTCCCAGTGCAGTCAAACAAAATTTGTTGTAAGAGATTTCCAGATAGACTCCAATTAATATCCTTCACAGGAGGTCTGACTTGTCCCCGTGGGTCCAGACCAGCTGGGGCAGCCTGTTGACTGCAGGGATTTTCATCCAGCTCACAGTCAATGAGTAGCTGCTGCTTTTGGTTACTGTCTAAGCCTCACCAGTGGGATTTTCCTTGGATGGAGGCCTTGGCCACCAGAAAGTGGCAGGCAGTTTCTTGGGCTTCTCTGTTACTTTCTTGGCCAGATGTTGGCAGTCAGATTTAGAAGAACAGGTCAAATGGTGCAGACAGCAGTGGCAACTGTGATATGTTTTTGCACAGGAAAATCACAGAATAAAATAATGCCACCACTACAAGTTGGAACTCCAACCTTTTCTAATTCATCTGGCATTTAAGCATAGGTTGAAACGCTTTGTAGCATTAATAACATGAACTACCCACATTTGAATGCCTTTTTTACAATACACTGTCAGACTTCTTCTCAGGAAGAGGAAGGAATCTCAGAGTTTAGGACTGGGATAGCCTCATTTGGCAACATACTGTGACTGAGTTTCCAGTTGGTAACGTAGGAATAACAGTTCCCTAGCCAAGGGGGGATCCTGTAAACATGAGCATGTTCTGGGCATTCAGCTAAGACAGACATCATGACTGAATACACAGCTATTAGAAGAGCTGGAGAGAATCTTGCAATGTTATGTGGTCCATCCCCTTGTTCCAAGGTAGTGTCATGGTAGGTGACTTCTAACCCTATCCTAAAATATACTTACATAGCCTGATGTCATCTCTAGATTTAATATGGATACTTCTCAGGACTCACCTGCACAAACAATTCTCTGTTTTCACACCTTTCATGTCGTTGCTTGAGATTCTTAAACAGCAGGTTCCTTTCACTTTTATCATTTTCCAGAAGTTTTCAAAAAATTTACTCCCATCTATCTGTCAAGACAAGCACACTCAGATGAGGTATTTCAAACAATGCCTTCTTCCTTTTCCTCCTGCCGATCTTCTCTGAGCAGTCTGTACATACAGACAAGCTTTAACCAGATGATGCCTTCAAAAAGCCTGTCCAAGTCTCTATTATAACTTGTCCCCTCCACTCTGAAGCTGAATGAGTTGCAGAGCCTCTGGAAGGATCAGACCTTGACTGCTGGAGTTTTTACAACTATGCATCCCTTTGATCCCTTTCCCAATATGCACAAAATACTAAAATTCTCTCCTGGATTTCATTACACATAAAGACATGAAAGTGCAATTTACTCCTTACTCATCAACAACTACCCATCAGCCCTAGCTCCAAGCTAGACCGTTCTGGCTCCTTCAAGAAATGGTTTTGAAATTTCCATTTCCAGATTGCCCTGGCAGGTATAACTGTGACTTTGCAAACAGCTACAGCTGTGTGTGCTAATTGCTTTCCTCTAAATTATTTATGAGACATTCTTGACTGATGGGATCTCTCACAACAGCATGTGCTAACCATTGGCAGTGGAGTCCTGAACTGGTGGGAACTCCATCACCTGCCGAGCTGCGGAGGAGCCAGCTGTTAGTCCTGGCAGCCTGTGCACTGAGCTGCCAGGTCAAGCTCTACCTGCTTTCATCTCCTTTTCCTACAACTGTTCAATAGAATTTTATGTGTAAGCATCATATCTGCACGTAACACACCCCCTTTACTTTTGGGATTAGATCAGAGAATGCTGGAGACTGCCTAATTTAGATAAGGCAGAATACAGGGTGTCAGTAACCTGTGGAAGACAATCCATTTCACTAAACAGGACGTTTTCAAGCTCTGGTCCCAGAGGCAGCAGGGGTTCTGTAAAATGCAATTAGGAAAGCCAGAAATCAATAGGCTTAAATTCACCACATAGAAGGTAGCAGATTTACCAGAAATTTTTTACAAGATACATAAACTGAAAAAGAATGGAAAACACAACTACAGGCAGTACAAAATATTTCTCATGACCCACCACTTTACCACTGCTTTTTACTGGAGGGCTTATCTCTGCCATGCAGCTAAAAACTACTTTAAAAGCTGTCTGAAGGTAACCATAAGCCCTGTCAGTTAAATAAAAAAAAATGGTGTTCCAGGGACCAGCAAATTATGTCAGTATTTTCCCTTTCCCTTTCAGATATGAATAACTGATAAGGAGAAGCAGTTGGAACCACGTTGGGTAAAAGAAAAGCTTCATGTCTTGAGTCGCAGGAGCTCGTCAAGGAGCAGGCAGAGGAATGAAGCAAAGCAGCCTGTTGGAATTACTGCTCACTATTGGTGTTTTGATTACCTTCCCAGGAGACTCTAAAGATTGCTGGGTGAGCAACCAGTGTGACATCTTCATGAGTTTCACAGCTGTGTTTAAGAACTAAGTTTAAACAGGATTCCCAGCCAAACCGTAGATGAAATTGTGCATTGGACATTTTCCTAAGCAGTAATTTTACCCTGTCCATCCCACAAGTTTTAAACAATTTGAATTAACCTTGTGCTGCTCATTTATTCTACACCTGCCAGAAGATTCAGTGTTTTCAGTACAAAAGTGTACTGACCCCAGATTTGGGAGTTCAGACAGGAAAGAGAGAGTGACAAAGAGGGCCATGTTCCTCCTCAGAGGTGAACTGGTATTTCAGAGCCAGGTCAGATATTCCTGAGCCACTCTGCTCAGTGCAGCAGGGATACAACCTGAATTGCTGTGGGAGGTGTGCAGGGGACAGCACACCATAATCCATCTGTGCATAAGGTCAGCAGGAGGAAGGCAGGGCAGAAGGTGCTCTAAGAGCACCCAGAAATTTCGTTTCCTTACTCCCTTTCTCACTTCCAGTGGAGTTGTCTCTCCAGCTGTGTCCTGTTCAGTGGGTGGCACTTGGAAATTGAAACAAGGGTCCCAGTTTCCAAGCCTGCTCCCTTAAAGGGGTGGACCACATGGACTTCTTGTACTTCCAGGAAACGGCAGCCTAGGGATGAGGAAATGGGTTCCCTATGGAAGAATAGAATGAAGAAGGAAGGGGGGAAGCTGATGCTCCCATCACAGATGCAAAAGGAGACAGGACAGAAGGTATCTGTCTGGATCTGACACAGACTAACAGCATGCCACAGGTAAGGCTAGGAAGTCATTCATGCCTCATTTCCCCCACCTGTAAATTATTCCTCCCCTTTCATCCCCACAGGCACATCATTATGATTGCTCAATTAATTAACAGCTTAAAAGAGTTCTGAGACATTCAGATGGAAGAGAAGGATTGTTTTGTATTTCTGCTCCTCCAAAGTTGCGTGGATAAACACTGAACTTTTGAAGTCCTTTGCTGATGATGACAATTTACTTCCTGTTTATGGATGGGAAACTGAAACCATGGATATGTTAAAGCACACGTTTTTAGAAACAGCATCAGGTTCCAATATCCCACCTTCTGCATGTTCAGATACATACAAACACAGCTTGACTTTCATTCCCCATTCTACATGTGAGCAGTCATAGGTGAAGATATTCGTCAGCTGAGATCATGCGTTTGGCATCCCAAATCAAGTGTCCCAAAGTTTGACTCTCTCTAGGAAACCTAAATGAAAACTTACCAAAGAAAACCTGGCTGGAAGCAGCTCACTGTGCTCACCCTTGTGTTCAGCCAGAGCTTCAAAACAGCCTCATGCCATTAGGGGATCAGAAACACGACTAAGTCTTTGGGAAGTGTCTATCACATGTCTCCCCAGCACAGCAATTATAAATCAATGTATTACGGGAGTGAGAGTTTCCCCAACCAAAACAATTAAAAATACCACATAAAATAAAATGCTGAAAGGAAATCTGTCCATTCTGCACTATTATTATGTTTAACAGAAAACCCAAGTTCCTGTCAAAAACAAGAGAATAGGCAATCTCCAGCCAGCTTTAATAGCAAGATCTTTTGAAATATTCAGCCATCTGTCACAGCAGGAGGGCTTGTTGTTCAGCCCTTCTGAAAAAATTTGGCCTTTATTTGGGAACATGGTGCTTTTGAAACTCCACTCTCAGGCCCCTCCTAGTAACCACTTCTTCCATGGAAGGGCCTGCTCTTTTTCACCAGAGCTGTCCTCAGTGCAGTGCAACCTGCCAGGAAAGCAGGTAGAGATGGGCTGAAAGCACAAAAGTGGGAGATTACCCTGAGCTAGCCCTAAATCCAAGGTGAAATAGGCAGATTAGGTCCAGAACTAACTGTACTTTCATTTTATGCTGCTTATAAAAAACATCACAAACATATTTTAGCAAATGTCAAAATGCGTGTATCTCATGAAAAATGACCATAGAATACTCCTTTCCCCTCAGAATTATTTATTTGCCCCCTTCTCTGATTCTTCCAGTTCTTTCTCTTCTTTCTTTCACTATTGTTGACATCTTTCTCGAGGTTAAAAAGAGGTAACAAAGGACTTCAGTCACCCAGCAATGGAATAAACTGCTCCATTCTGTGGAGAAACAGCTTCCAAATCAGCCTGTCTGTGGGTTAAAAAAAATCTGCTATGCAGAAAGGAAAATCCAGGAGCAGGTGAATCATCTCATGTGCTGGGAGCAGGTAAACAGAGATGGCATGATGCACAGCACTACATTAAACCAGGAGTCTAATCCCACTGTAAACATCTACATCTGGAACCTGCAGTGATTCTCCTCCACAGAACAAACATTTTCCAGCAATGCTCTGAAGACAGCTCAGCAAAGCAGAGCACTAACCTGGACATTTTCCCCTTCTCCTGCTACTGGTGTGTTAGAAGAACATGTTACTGTTCCATTTTAACAAATATAGATTGAGTTCCTTGTGGTTCTCTGGGACAGAGACAAAAATCATGTTACCTTCAATGAAGCAAAACCTCCAGCAAATGGATGGGACATATAAGAACACTTTTTATTTCTGAAGTGGGACAGGAAGCTTTGAAGTTACATTAATACCTCCAGATAAAGAGCCACACAATCCCTCCTGCTGCAAAGGAAACCTCAGTAAACTGACTACATGAAAGTCAACAGCAAAATTCCCACCAGTTTCACTGTGAACAAGACTTCAGGCCATAAATCTGTTCTGTAAAGGGTTTCCTACCAAATGTTTGAAAATTATTTTTTCCAAAGGGGGAAAAAAAAAGTTAATTGTTGCATTGTATTTTCTATAAAAAGCCATAACCAAACATTTCATTTTAGATTGTGGTCAAATTTCCAGTTCCCACATATGTCTTCATGAAGCAGTGGAACTCAATAGGCTGACACATTCTGTTGCTAAACTGAACTGACACACAGGAGTGTGATAGTGCCAGGCAAAATGTTTTGAACTCTTCATCCCTGGAAAATAAAAGAAAATATAACATGTCAAGCTGCTTCTCCGACCCTCCCTCACAAGTTTGCATAGAAATACATATGGTAATACTGCAATTTTTCAAAGATTTTTTAAAACTGCAATTCACATCAGCAATGGCTACCACCTGGCACAATCCTACTGAAGTTAAGAAGTTACCCTGGAATAATAAAGCAAAATTTGGAACAGAATTTGTCCTGAAGAGCTCCATGTCCCAAAGAGCCCAACAAAACCTTCCTCTTGGCTCTGCTCATTCCTTTTCAGGAAGAACCCAGCGGAAGGGAGGCAGTCAGTGTGACTGCCAGCTTTGCAGAGTCCATGAAACTCTTTGGAGACACGACCCCAGTTCTTGCTCTTGGATTTCCAACAGAGGACTCTATTAAAAATTATCCTCTCCAGAGCCCCAAAATCTTCACCCTTAACCTTTCTGAGTCATTAAAGAGTATTCAGCCCTAATACAACAAATACAGCAAACTTCCCTCAGAAGCCACTGAAACATTATAAAGCAATGGACCCAGACCTTGTTCTGCAAGGCTGAAGCCCCAGGAAATGAAAAGAACTTCAGCACTTGCTTAAGCTTAAGCACAAGCTGAAATGCATGGCTGAATAGGAATGGCCTGAGGAATTATGCAAATGCTTAGATGAATCCGGGTCCAAATATGAATTACTTTAGAAGATAGAGAAGCAAGCAGTGCAATTTAATCATTTTTATCTCCTTACCAAGAATGCACAAGTTCTTACAGCTAATATTACAGCATCTTCTGCTGCTGCCAGAAGCCAAATGACCTATTCTTTAACAGTCAAGCTCTCCTCATTTTCAAACTGAAGATTAGTCCATTTATGCTGAACAGTGGCACAGAATGACAATGTCGTAATACACAGATTGAGAGCTATTCCACTCACATGTTACATTACCTTGCCCTTTCATCCACTGCACTTCCACTTGCAATTGACTATCATGGTAATAAGGTGGAGCTGCTTCTAATCTCAAATTGTGTACGTTCTGGGATGCTGGCAATTCATTAGATACTGCCACAGAGTGACCAACTGGATCTGACCTTGAATCTGAACACATAAAAAAAAAAGTGGAGATATAACTTATTCATATTAACAGACTGCAGTAAAGTTACAAATGTGAGCTGGGCACTTCCTTAAAATGCTGAATAAAATGAACCTTCAGCAATGGCACTGCCAAGGGCAGGCAGCACCTCCCAGCAGACTGTCAGCACTGTCCACAAGGGATCCTAAAAACATGAAGGCTGATTGTGAAAATGCTTCTACACATGCCTAGTCCTTACTTCTGCAAATATTCTCGCAGACGTGAGCGTTTTCAGTGTCAGATCCCACAGCTGTATTGCTAACAGGCAGTGTCCAGCACAGATTCCAGTTTGCCCTCCTTGCAGGAATATCAGTGAATCCATCTGAGTACGTCATCACAAGAAAATTAATGGTTTACAGGAGGTTATCATAACCCACACACTAAAGAAAGACTTTATTTCACTGTGATCTGAGCAGATATACACAGGAGAAAGTAGAAGGCGATTAATAAATTCTGCTACCCAAAAAGAGGATTGTGGTAATTACAGCACAATTGCCACAGATGATATACAAAAGAGCTCACTGAGAAAACACCCCAATTTAGACTGCACAACTCCAGGGACTGCTTGCTAATAAAATACAGAATATTTTACTTCTAGGTCACTGATTTCAATCTGGCCTCAAAGGAAAAAAATGACTGAAAGTTAATGCCAGCTGACAGTGGTGTGAAAGCTGCAGGGTGGATCTCAGCCCACTTCCGAGCAGATTGGAGGACACAACCCAAGTATTTGTGATTTGTGAAAGTAATACAGCTAAAAATTCAGGCTGTGATTCAATGATACTGTAAATCCAGCTGTAGGACTCTTAGGACAAGGAGCTGATATGACATACACAATTCTGCTGATTCCAGCGTGTCTGAAACCTTTTGACAAGTTAACTGTGCACAAACAGGTGCTGGGGCCGATCAGATATCATTATGCTTTTTACAGCTGGAAGAAAAATCCAGGTTGTGTGTGCCAAGCAGTTCAACAGAAATGTAGGTAAGTGCCCACAGCTCATTGAGATCCAAACTGCCTGGTATCAAGGGTCACCAGCCCATGGCCTCCGAGCTTCATCCTTCAGTGACAGCAGGTGCAGGCTGCGTAGGAGCAGGCACATCAGAACTGTACTGTTTTATTGCTGCTGGTCACTCTCTGAACTGGAGACAAATGAAGGTGCTGTCTACACCTCCGTCTGTCCTGTGACAGGGTGGAGGGTGCCAGATGGTTAGCAAGTCACCCAGGACACATAAAGCCACACAGGCATTAAATAGCATAAATAGCGAGGCATTAAATGACACCATCCCTGCTGGCACCACATCCCTGCTCATCAGTGCTCCATTCATTTAAACACTTTAAAGAGAGTAGGGAAATAGGAGATTAGAGAGATGTGCTGCTGCCGTTGATAAGCCTGAAAATAGAAGCAATGTTTGTGTTAATCCTGTAGCTGTAATACAGAAAAGGCACGATTAACTGCAGTTGCAGGAACAGTCTAGTGCAATCTATTTTCCCAGTGAATTTCTCCACAGAAAGATGGGTCACAGGGCACACCTGCAAAATCCATCCAGACATTTGTATCTGCATTGTGTCTATGGCCTCTGTTCCAACAGATGGTTGGCTAAAGGATTTCTTCTTTTATTTTATTTTGTTGTTTTTTTTTTTTTCCTTAACACACAGGAGCAGAGCAAGCCCTCCTGCCAGCAGCACAGGGAGTGCAGAGCATTCAGCTATGAAGGGGTGACCTTGATTAGTGTCTAATCAAGTGTAGAAACCAGTTGCTTTTCAGCACATAATAAAGGAGAAAAGTTCTGCAATGATCTGCCAGAGTTCCTGAAGCTGCTCTAAGGAATGCTGTCAGAGATGCTGTCCATACAGTCTCTGCTTCAGGCACCAATGGCCTTGATCCTTCCACACGTGTGGTACCTCCTGCTTCACTGCAAGATCACTCCCAGAGAGGTCTCTATGTACTGGTTTTTACATAACATGCTATTCCTTAATCAGCAGCACAGATGTCAGGGCAGCTCTACCTGACTTATGCCTACAGATAGAAAATGTAGACAGCTTTGGTTAAGGTTCCTTATTTCCTTTTTATTTCCCTTAAAAATATTATATCCTGGAAATAGTATCTATCTCTCACTGCTGCTAGCAATGGAGAGGAATGAACAGCCCTGTAGATAAGAAAAGAAGAAATTCTGGATCCACTGATACAGGGTGAAAATACCCTAGCTGAGTGTTCCCCTTAGAACTATACACCTTTGGGAAAGAAGCCAAAAGAGGTTGGATTAGCTGGTGTGAAGGCTTGCAAGATCAGCTGTGGCTTGGAAAGGCAATACCGTCATAAAGGTCCTACTGAGAATAGAGAGGGATTAACACGGTGTTTGAATGGATCCAGCAAGTCTTGGGACAAGGAAACATGAACAGTGTTGGCATTATGTGATTATAATAAAATCAGGCTGATGATGGAGAAGAGGGGAAGAAAGTGGTACCTCTTCTCTACTGCATTACAAGCAACAGTGCTAGTGAAAAGGCTGAGGTCCCTGCACACACAGCCGTGTCTCTCTGGAACTGCAGAGAAAACCATCCCATCTGGGATGCACTCTGCATTAGGAGAGGCCACAGAGGAATCATGAACTGGAGGTAGCAGTACAGAAACAATAAAACAAGCAGTTTCCATGTTATTTAAAAACCCAGGGCACTCACAGGACAAAAGCTTCCCTGGAGGCATCGGAAGGGAGTAAAATCTGTGCTTCGAAAGACAGAAAATTCACAGCTTATAAAAAGGAGGGTGGGAATCAGATCTGGAAGCCAAATCATAGAATCATAGAATCATCCAGGTTGGAAAAGACCTCCAAGATCATCAAATGCAACCCTTGATCCAACACTGCTGTGGTTACTGCTGTGGTACTCAGTGCCACATCCAGTCTCATCTTAAAAACCTCCAGGGACGGTGAATCCACCACCTCCCTGGGCAGCCCATTCCAAAAAAAAAATTCGTCCTAATATCCAACCTAAACCTCCCCTGGCACCGCTTAAGATCATGTCTTCTTGTCCTACTGCTGGCTCCTTGGAGAAGAGACTGACACCAGGGGTTGCACTCCACGTGCAGGGGGAGGGAGGGGTGTTGCCAACAGGAGGAAAGATTTTGTGCTTTCTAGAGGTTTCTAAACCCAGAAAGCTTCAGCCTTCACTTCTATGAAGTACTTTTTGTTAAACGTGAACTCCTTTTCTTCCATTTCAGAGTTTACCTGCAGAGGAAAATGTTAAGCTCTTAGCATTAAAAAGAAGGGAAAAAAAGGCAAAATGTTTTTAATTTTAAAAATATGAAACTTCTTTATAGCTTCATAATTAGTTAAAATTTGCCTGTGGTGTTATGTCCATGTGCTAAGTTTCCTTAGGGATCCATTTGCATCTGCATAATCACCTATTTTAATTATATGATGCCATAGGGTATATGGTACTATATGGACAAGAAAAAAGACAAGGAGATGACAGTGGGACAGAAAATAGAGCAGCTACATTTCCATCAGCAAAAATGACTGTTACATGCAGTCATGAGCATGGGATGGGGGAGGGACAGTCATGTGAAATAAGTTACTTCAGTTCTTCAAGTCCCTAAAATAAATTCCTTCAGTCCCTTGTGAGGCAGATTTTCTCTCTCTTCTGTTCCACATCTCAAACCCAGTATGATTTCCTGCTCCAGATGGTGTCAATACTCTTCAAGTCAGGGCATCCATCTTCTCCAGACTATGACCCCAAGTCTCTGCCATTTCAGAAGCCCCCACATCACAGCAAACCCCTCCTATCCCAACTCAGAATCTCACCGTTTCTCCAACCTCCCTGTTATCACTTATACATATATAAACATTGACATTATCTATACAAAAGAGATCAGGAACTTCTGGTATCTTAAAAATCCTAGATCACTCTTTCCAACCCTGAAATGTTCCTGTTTCTAACCACATTTGCAATCCAGTAGACCACAATTGCATGGAGGTGATATAAAAAATGAGACTTGTTCACATCAACCGCAGCAGAAGGATCTTCAAGTTGGAGAGAGATTGGGGGAATATGGCCTGTCACAGCCAGATCTTTGAGCAGCACATGTTGTTTATCACACCAAGCCAGAGTCATGACTGCATCTCTTCCTGGCAGATGCATCCTTTCTCTTCTCTTGCTTTTCTCCACCAGCAGCTGTTGTGCTCCCCCAGCACCTCTCAGAGGCCAGCAGAGAGAGTGGTAGGTACAGTGGCAGCACACGTGCATCAGCCATTTTCCAGTGATCTTTATTAGCTGCTCTGGCCCCCATAACCTTATGCAGACTTTGTAATGATGGATTTTTAGGTCTCTTTCTGGAGATGAATCCCAGCAAATGAGAGCACTGATGGAGGCACAGGGATGAGTGGTGAAGCTGTCCCACCTGAGACTCTTAAGGGCATCAGGAGGTGGAGGGTGTACCTGAAAAACAGAGCAAGGCACAGGGAGGAGTTTTCAAAAATGAAAATACCTCTAGCAGAAAGACAGACAGTGAGGTTAAAACAGCTACCAAGGTTTGGTTCTAATTGTCAGCATAGCACATCCTACCACTGAAAGTCAGTTCAACAATATCTGGATTAGCAACTTTAGAAGTTCTGTTACAGACTGAGACAGGCTTGGGTGGAAAGGAGTTTCCAAACCTGGAACTGCAAGGGCTCAAACTTAGGTACAGACTGAGACTGTCTGAGCCTTAAGTCCTGAGCGTACCTGAACTTTGTTCTAACTATAAGACAAAAGATGTGCAGGACAAAACTAAGCAGCTTAAAAAGAATATACTGTGGGGCAGTTACAATTTCATAAAGAATGATTTCACCTACCAAAGTTAAAAGATGATCCTGCAAACGGGTAAAATATATTAAATCGGGAAAACAGTGCTAGCATGCCCTTAAAGAAAATACCCTGCAATTACCAAGAGACAGGATATGGATAAGCAGTTTTCAAGAGGAAAGCCCCTCTATCTCATTAAACAGCTGCTTTGCTCCTGCATTTTTTCCCTGTTCAACTCTTCACCTTTAATCTGCAATACTCAGCTATGCTGCACACACCAAGAATGCAAAGCTGACAAGCACAGGAGGGCCTCCCTTATCAGCTTAGGATAAAAGCAAGAGATCGAAAGGATGGATTGTCTGTGATTTTTCATTGCAGACTGGTAGATACTTCATGCCCGTTTCAGACAGGCTAAAGATTTGGAGATCTGAAGATTCATTTATCTTTAAAGATTTAGAGGAATATTGGTGGAAAATTACCGGTGAACTTCCACACAGGAAAGAAAGGAGTGCCGTGGTGTTCACACCACCGAGCCATGTGACAGCACAGGGCTGTTGCTGCCGTGTGGCAGCAGCTGGGGACAGCAGGGCGATGCCATTCCTCCCCCTCACGGCGGACTGAGCGCTCCCAGCGCTGGCTGATGTTAAGGAGAAGATGCAAATCAATGAGTCAGTCCTCTCCCTTCAGGGATGCCAAAAAAGGGTATCTGCAGGTATAAAGCCTGCAGTAACACACCACCGAAGGAAGTTTCCTCCTAATCTCAGTGACTGCCTTATGGCCTGTAGAAAAGAATTTCGATTTTTCCTGAGGACAGCAGGTAACCCCACATCACTGCTGAGCCGCTGCGGCAGCCTTGTGCCTGCAAGAGGAGCACAGAGGCTCCCAGGCACTCTCTTCCTTGCTGTCTGAATAAAGCTCCCCAGTACGGCCTTCCTTATCCTCCCCTCCCTCCTGTGATCACAGGGAGCTCCCACTCCAGGCCTCTGATGTGTTGGCAGCCTCTATAATTTAGAGTAGCTGTGATTTATGGCTTGGACAGAGTCTGTACTTAGGGAATACAAAGGTAGGGCTGGCCTGACCAGTATAGCTGTGTCGTGTCCGGCCCTTTGTATTGATCAAATGAGTGATGGAAGTGAAGAATTCAATGGCATTTGCTGCCTGCAAGGATCAGCGAAGGGACAGGGAGCTGGGGTGGAGGTGGGTATTTAATTACCCCTCACACCCAGCACCAGCAGCCAAAAGTGTGATGATGACACTCTATGTATTGATGGGGGGGAATCGCTCTCCTCGACCTCCCTCTGCACCTCCGCTCAGTGAGGAAGGAAACAGAAAAAAGAATGAGGAAATTTTCTGAATGCTTCATCCTGCATTAATCACGTCCCATATCCTTCTCCTCATCTAGTCTCCAGGGGAATGTCACAAGTACTCGAACAAGAGAAATGAGGGGAAGTTTACAGTTGCCTAAATCTAAGGGAGAGAGGTGTTTGTGGCACACAGCATGTTGTAGCTCCCACTATAAATTCATGGGCAGATTTCCAACAAGTAATAGGGAGCCGAATCCTAACTACTTAGTGAAAGGCTTGAGCAACCTTTAATCAGACTCCTAATTGGTCTTTTCCTCTGTTTCAACATTTGTTATTTGAGGAAACCAGCAGAAGTTCCCAAATGAGCTTTTTAAAGTAACATTCAGGACATAATCAGGTCTCTTTGAAAAGGGACAGTTCTAAATTGAGTCATAAATGTTGGATACTGTTTTCTGCCAAATTTAGCAAATGGTTTTAGTGGGGACCTGTATTTATCAAATTACCACCTTTAAGACAAGTGCTTATGAGGAATGCTGTCTGCCTAGACCTTATTCTGCTAATGAGGGCATGCCCCATCTTTTCCAAAACACCACTTCTAAGACAATGGTCCAATTTTTACATTACAGCCATGGCTGCCTTGTACTGGCTGAGTAGCTGTCATTTGGATTCCTCCTATCAACTCTGAATTCCCTTTCATCTAGGGTCTGTGTTATGTGATGGCAGCCCAGAGCAGTGACCTATGACTATGCTTGACTTCTTATCTCATGGCATATGGACTAACTTACAAATGCAGGTAATTAGTTAAAGACGTTTCATGACAAATTAGACTAATGGAATTGTAATGGTTAAATTAAGTTTTGGGGTCAGTTTTAAGGTCCCTTGTTAGGGGTGATAGTTAAAATGCAAGCTGTCAGACTCTGGGAAGTATCTTGTTTCTTTTAATAAAGTGCTTCTTTTGCATGTGAAAAGCCAAGGACATAACTGCTGCGATAGGGCCTGATCCAAGGGAAACAATCTGGTTGGCAGTTTCTGGATAAGGCAGTCTCCCCAGTCCTGCCCCCAAACTGTGTCCTGTAGGCAAGACATCCAGTGGAGCAGAGCAGCAAGCGTGCAGAAGGATCAAAGCACGCAGCTTTGCACTGCTCTGAACACTAATCCCTCACTCTCCCCTTGCACCTTTCAACTGGAAATTTCATCTGACATCTTTCTTCAGGGAGGAAGTTAATTTTGCAAAATCAAACAGTCCAACATAAATTAAACAGATAAATCATGTCCTGTTATCCGCATCCTTCCTCCAGGAGGACCTTGCAAGGTTCTCCCTGTAGGCTTTTCTAACAACAGAGCAACTCGATAACTCGCACAATGCTAAGGACAAATGGGAAAGGAAGAGACAACAAAATGGAAAACATTATTCTGCAATTTTGTCAATCCCTGGTGTGCCCATGTCTTGAGCACTGCATGCAGTTCTGTTTGTGCAATCTCAAAAAGGTGCATTAGAGCGAAGAGAAGCAGCAAGAACATGAGAGGTACCAAAGGGCTTCTCTAACTGAAGAGACTTCATAGCAAGGACTCATTTGCTTATCAAACAACAGCTGAACTTGGATGTGATTGAGGTATTTAGCATGGAGTGGGATGGAGAAAGCAAACACTTACTCTTTGCTTCTCGTATTAAAGAGGAAACACATTTTACACAGTTGGTAGTTGAATGTGGGGGCCACTGATGTAGAGTCCAAAGGAATAAGTGGGCTCAAAAAAATCAGGTAAATTAATCAGAATCCACTAACAGCCACTACATACAGTAGTTTGGATACAGCCTGGAGCTCAGGAAATGCCTCCACACAGAGCAGCAGAATATGCAAAGACATACCAGAAAAAGGACTCTTGTCTCAGTACCCCCCTTTATGCTCTTTGCCTACCCTTCCATCGCTGCAGTCTGAGGCAGGACACCAGGGAGTTGTTCTGACTCAACAGAGACACTCTCATCACCCGATCTTAGGTCTCTTCTCACTGCAGACAACATATTAGTCTCAGATAAGGTTAAGCCACTTCCCTTCAAAGGCTGCCCTGACCTCTGATGGCCATGGCAAGGAACAGCTCGGCTCAGAGAGCCGTCTCCTGCTCCAGGATCCGGCGGGGATGAGGGGCAGCAGTACGTATGTAAGTACATGTACATACACATGTGACTGGGAATGAGATGAGGTCCCTAATTACACAGACTCCATTTTTAGCTCTAAGCACATGCTTTGATCTTTCCTTTTCCAGCATAAACACCGAGCAGAGTACAGATTTAGACAGACATTCCCCACTGAAACACGGCTGCTCTGCTCCTGCCCAGGCAGAGAACAAGACAGCGAGTGACACGAGACAGCTGTAGCTACGTCGCTGTATCCACACTCCTTGGATATAACGGCAACAAAAAAAGCACAGTGCAAGGACCCCTAAGGAAGAGAAAGAGTAATGTGGTGTCTTTCTTCAGATATCATTCCAGGCAGCTCTGGCAGGCACAGCACCCTTCACTGCTGTTTACTTCTTCGAACTAGGATCAGTATACTGAATTCACCTTAAAAAAAACACAAACAAAAACCAAAAAAACTCCCCCAAAACAAAACCAAAAACAACAAAACCCCAAACAAAACAAAACCACACAACCCTCGCCCAAACAAACAAACAAACAAAACCACAAAAAAACCCCAAAACCAAAACAAACAAAAAAAGGAAACAAAAAAAATCAACCACAAACCCCAAACTAGAAGAACAGAACCCTCTGATTTGGTACCAGCCACTTGGTCTTCTGCCTTTTAGACAAATAACGTCCTCCCCAGTCCCTCAGTGCTAGTTGGCTGTAGGAGATGGAGACCATTCAATATGGATGTAAGACAGCAGCTGTAAGGTGACAGGAGCAAGTCAAGACAAACATCCACTCAGTGCCTTGACTTTCTGTATCTTTCATTTCCCTAATTCCTGGCACGTGTCGTTCATACCTTCTTCACATATGCATCAGGACCAAATGACAGATGCAAATGCAACAATTTTCCTCCACAAACAAAACCAGGATTCAAAAGCCCATTAATAGAACGATGCAGAACTCATTGCATTGTGCATCCTTGTAAATGTGCATGCACACTCTTTTTATATCAGTTCATATACGTGAAATAGTAATAAGTAGTAAACATAAAAACATAAAATGAGAAGCTCATGTTGTTGCTACACTACAGTTCTTCTTTATGTGAGAGCTTTTAGCATTAATAGCTAGAGGAGTGTGCACACAAGTCAGTCTGAGTTTTGAGAGAAGTCATTAAGTTCTGCTGGTTTCTATTACAGAGATGGGACTATTTGGACCTTGAACATAAGACAGAAAGAAGTGAATAATGATTTATTTTGAACATGAGAGAGAAAATACTTCCCATTAGTGGAATAGCAACAGCTGTTAACTCTGCAGAGTATGTATTAGTTTGAAAAGTCTGTAGGTAGGGAAGATATTTCAGCCTCAAGTATCCTCATAAGACACTGACATACTTAAGCTGTAGTTTGCAATATGTTTGTAGAGTTAATGCTTGACAATTTTTTTTGCTTTAGCATTATTATACAGAAGTGATACCAGTATGGTGTTATCAAATAAATTATTATGTAAGACACATAACCAATGGATATAATATCAAAATTAATTTGAAAAATGGATAACATATCTAATCTAATATCTGTCCTTAATCTTGCTTTGAGAGAGCCAGAAAGCAGAGCTATTCAGGAGTTTGCCTTTGGTAGAATACTTACTCAATCCTATCAATAAAGGATAATAAACACTTATCTTCTTTGCTTCCACTGCACAAAGATACAGATATTTCCTAAAATAACTTTGATATTCCCATGTAGGACAAAGCTAATTGGAATCCCAGAAATGCTGGTTGGAGGAGACCTCTGGAGATCCCCACTCCAACCTCCCACTCAAAGCAGAACTACTGCCAACACCAGATTGGGTCAATCATGGCTTTGCCTGAAAGGATCTTAAAAATATACCAAGATGGAAATTTCACAACCACTTTCAGTGACCTGTTCCAGTGCTACACCACCCCCCTGATGAAGAAATCAAGCATGAGAAAGTCTACTGAGAGTTGTAGTCTTTTTGTAAAAGACTAATGAAGGTCAACTAAAGTTTGGTCTTAAGAAAGAGACTGTCCATCCCTAGAAATGTTGTTTCATTAATTCTCACAGATAGGGCAAAACCCAATTAAAATATAGTATTTAACTGGCCTATCTCTATTTTACCTCCAAGCACCCAATAACATGGAATATTTTAATTTTTCACTAGTGAATATCTCCTCAAAATCACCTTCTGATGGTATGGAAATGTTCTTAGTTTTATCTGATGGAAGGAGAACCGAGATGAATGGACACTGTGTATTCAATTACGCAGGACATCCAAAACAAAGCCAGGAACTGAATCTAGATTTTCTATCCAGTGCTTAACTGAGTTAGCCACAAGATCACTTTACTGTTACTTATTCTTCCTTTCCCACAAGCTACCACAAAGATAAGTTGCAAAAGGTTGAAACAACCCTCTAAGGGCAGCATGAGTGATGACAGCATTTGTCGGGATCTGAAATTTAGACACTCTCCTTTACTACCTAAGAAAGAGTCACTCTTCATAACCCTTATAAATATGGAGTTCTCCAGGATCTCAGTCTGCCACTCCTTGACTTCACCTTCACTGAGACAAATCCTGCAGTTCCTCTTGGAGAATGTAAATCCCAGTCACTGACTGATGCACACACTGACTTTGGATTTCTGTAAGATTTCAGAGATGCTGCCGCAGCCTTTAAGAAGGGTTCAGTCTGTAAGGAAACACCTAAAAATGACAAGTGGTGTTGGAAATGCAGCAGTAGGGGTGGCAAAAGCAGAGTGCATATATTTACACTCCTAAAATGAATCAGTTGGAATGTCACTGAGCATCTCACCTGAAGAGCAAAGGAACAGCCAGGTGTCCGTGCTCACTTCCTATCGTTTGATTCCCTATCATTGTTGTGCCACAGAATCAGCTCATCTCACAGTAGGAACTGACTTCATGGAACTAGAATTTACTCCTGAGAATGGCACCACTCAAACCCCTGCAGAGGTGCTATTTTGTCCCTGCAAACCTTTGTGCTCATCTCGAGAGCGATGGTGAAAGATGCAGGATCCCATTACTGTCTCTAAACACACAGTCCCCTGTTAGCTGAGATCACGCAGTGCCCCTTTTACTGCAGCAATGTAAACATTTACCAAGAGAGGACAGGGAAATATGATCTGACACAAGAAGATTAAGCTGTATGGGTTTTTCACAGGAAGCCAAGTTCTTTAGCTGTCAGATAGAAGCCACAGAGTGATGTCTATTGTTTCTTAAAGAGTAATTACTTCTGATTGCTTCCGAGTACACTAATTTGTCTTAATACAGAATGACAGTATAACCCAGAGCAGTGGATAACTGCATTACTTCACCTGGGTGCAGGTTTTCTGGGGCTGGCACCTATACCCACGCTGGTTTGAGCAGCGCTGCTTTCTGCCAGGGCAATGCACTCACACTTAGCAGCTCCGTACCCAGGCACAAGCAAAACCTGCTGCCTCGCCCCGTGAGAGGCAGAGCCCTGGCTTAGTGGTGATACGGGATTTCAGGAACCTGTGGCTGGTCAGGGGTGGGGCTGGCTGAACACACAGGTGCAGCCTTACAGAAAAGCAGGGCAGGGGAGGCCAGAAACAGCCAGTTTCTAGAAAGGAACAACTAAAAGGAATGAACGAATGACAGGACTGCAATTGCTAATTTTCTGATCTGTTCTTATTCTCTTCTATTCTTATATACCTTACATGTGCTGCTACCTGAATCCACTCATGCACTTAAGAAAAGCCTTTTCCTAATTTCATCCAAATAAATTATTTCCTGTAGTTCAAGGAAGGCAGGAATAGAAAGAGAGGGAAAATTCACTACCTCACAAAATTGTTGGAAATGTCAGAATACAACATGGCCCCCGCCCAAAGTCCTATTGCTCAGGAGTGACGTGTCCATGTCACAATTTTACATGCTTGTTGCAGGGCAGGAGTAACCTCTGCACTAGTCAAAGAATCCTGTTTTGTCAATGCTTTTTGCTCCCGTGGTGCAGTCAAATCAGGAAAACATGGGAATTTTGCAAACTGAAAGCTGAACAAAATGTTCAGATTAGGTCACTCAGGGTGTTTTGTTGTAATTTTTAAACATGTTGTTTCTATTTTAATTTTTTAATCTAAATTTTCTGATCTCAAATGCCTTAAAATGTCTAAGTAAAGTGACTTCAACTGAAATAAAAATATTAAGATTTTAGGTTAAAAATGTCAGAATGTACTGTCATACACATTCTGAATAAGCAGTTCCATGCTGAGATAAAGGAGTTAGAAAAGGATCCTTTATGGTTTATGAATCATCTCAATTTTGAAAAATTAGGATTTTTCTGAGGGGAAAACAGCAAAAGAAAAAAAAATCATAAAAGAATCCCTGATAGATCCTACACAGAAGTTCACAAAGTCTGTCATCTGGTGATACTGTCTATTTGCAGAAAAGAGCATTTTTATCATTACTGTAGTTTTAGTAACTGGCCAGTCAGAATCTGCCCAGGACTTGAAAGTCAAACCCAGAGAGCCCTAGTGAGGGGTCACAGAGCTGACCATCATGTTCCCAAATTTCAGCTGCCATCCAGAATTTCAAAAGGCAGAGAACAAGCATTGCACTGTTTTTTCCACCCTCTTGCCATCCCTCAGATTCTCCTTATGCCACTTTACAAGCCATAGCGGCTCCCTGCTGCTCTTCACGTTTTCTGACACTTTTCTAATAATTCTTTTCTTAAAAGTTCTTTGCAGGGAGAACAGTGAAGGCGTTTCAACATTTACTGCAGATTCTTTGCAACCTAGAAAAAACAACTCTCACCCCACATTACCTCTGTGGTGGCAAAATGATTAATATTTAACATCTGAGAGGTCTGGCTAAAAAGTTTGTCCTGACTAAAAGAAAACTCCCTTTGACTTAAGGGACGGTGATTGTTCCCAACTCCCCACTTCTGAGGCAAGATAATACTGGGTGTGCCACTGGAATGGGCTCCACCAAGAACCATCTCTCCATAAGGTCTCACTATTTGCTGTTTGATTCATTCTTCGAATTGTGGCAGTTAACAAACTATTTAAAAGAGTCCATCCCTCCCAGGAATGACTCCCTGCCTTTGTTTGCATTGAAATGATTGTTTTCTTCACCTAGTTTTTTTTTTCTGATCCAGTAGATAGACTGGATCTCTGCAATCACTTGGAGGAAAGGGGAGCACAGGGGGAGATGCTATCCAGATGTTCTCTCACTGATCATAGTTAACAGGACTTCTGTGTGGCCTGTCCTAAACTGTACTTGGGTTACGATGCTCTTGGAGTCCCCAGAGTCTCCAGCACCTCTTACAGGGGAGCACATCTCACAGTGCCCTACCTGGCCGCAGACACTGCAAAGGGAGACAAAATGCGAGGGCCCAGCACAGTATAAATCTCAAGGCATCATCACAGAATACACCAGAGCACCCAAGAGCTGCTCAGGGGGCTGGATGGCCGTGGGTGAGGCAGCCAGAACAAGACCTGAGACTGGTGGTAAGTTCACACCAGTAAATAACAAGGACTCAGCAAAACAAGACCTGCAGAGGATTTACACAACCAGTGGGTAAAATGAATGGCACAGAGATCAGGCAGTGATCGTGGCCACTTCCTCCATTCTCCAGCGCTCCTGCTGCCTGCAGCACAACCAGGAGCCCACTCTGGAATCACAGCAGACTTAGGCACCAGCTGGAACAGGATCAGGTCTGATGGTTCAGCACACACCTGGTCCTCCATCATCCATCAGCATGTCACAGTTGTGCACCCAGTCAGTATGGGCCCCAACAGAGTAAAATGTCAGCTGGCTACGCTCCTGAAGTGCCAAAGTACATGGAAGTGGAGAAAAGAGCCCTGTGACTTGTGCAGGGAGATTTTTGAGAAGTTCTCTCCATCTGTAGGGACACTTCAGGTGTCATCAAGCCAAATTCTAATTACAGTCAATACAAGCAGTGTGCAGCACCCATGGCATTGGACTCTGAAAGCAAATAGCATTTCAGAGTGACTTCAGTTATTTACTCTGCAAATTTTGCTAGAGTAGCAAAGAAGTCTGGCTCATGAAAGCATAAAAGGAATCTCATGTATAATTTTTAGTAAGAACCTATTGATTTAATTCTATCTACAACCAGAGCATTTTCCAATGGACATTAATTTAAAGAGTTTTTTGAATTTAAAACCAATAGAGATTAAATCCCAAATGTGAAATTAAGACCCAGTTCTTAAAATAACCTATAGAAAATTAAATTACATGAAAGTGTTAAGAATAAATGTGCATTTCTGCCAGAAAACAGTATTTCCAGATTTGAATTATGCATTTGAAATAAAAAGAACATAATAAATGTCTCTCCTCATTTGTGTGGGCTTCATGATAAAAAGAACTGATAAATAGGTCAAGATAAAAAAAACAAATGGATGCTATGGTTTGGAAATCTTGTTTTGTGTTATGGAAGTAATAAAGTAATAAATCAGCATTAACATAAACACATTCACTCCTCCTCTCCAAAGCAGTTAATTGTTTCATGTTATCAATAAATATGTAACATTATTGATGGTGTTTTCTTTTCTTAAATCAATCCTGAAGTAGTTCCATTGATTTCCACTGAGTTCCCAAAGACCAGTTTAGACCCTCTATGTCCATTTAAATATATAACTCTGGAAAGAACCTTTCCATAAGATCTGTGACATTAGTTGCCATTATTCAGTGTTTCCAAATACAGTTCTTCCATAAAAGTTATTTACCGGCTTCTTACACTGCAGTTTATCACAACCTTCATTATTCCCTCTAGGACTTGCACTAAATCACCCAGCTGACAGCTCAAGTGATCCAGTTCCCTGACTGCTGGTGCTTCTGAAATAATCAAGGTCCAAACTGCCTTCTATAAAGCTTCCATTTAATCAGTGCTGACATGCACCTTAGATTGCACTTCAGGAGGTGCCAGGAGAGCCTCCAGGGCTTTGTGGCTTATCAGGGAGCAGACAGACCGTTGTTCTGCTGGCAGGTCACGGCGATGAACCCAGCCCTTCACGTGAAAGTCACTGACTAGGAGGGGGACTCGCTTTACCTACCAAATCTGCCTGCACCTTTATGGGTTTGACCCAGGTATCCAGGGGGTGGGAAGTGGTGTTATTTGGTTTTACTACAAGGGAGCAACAACAGCAGGAAGCCCCTTGCAGTGGCAGGACTGGGTACAGCATCTGAGTCCTCGCCTGCACATCATGTGTCTGGTCAAACCACTGCCTTGATCGGAGGCTGCCTATTTTTCTTCTTCTGACAAAAGCAATATCAGCAGAAACAAGTTTTCTTCCAGACACAGTTTATGCAATATGGGAAACTAGTTTGAAATGTATTGGCAAAAGATTACTATCATTCTGCCAATATAAGCCATGTCTGCATTAGGGAGCTCTGCCCCCAGTGCTCAACCAGTCAAGCAGCCCTGTGGATAGACTGACAGATATACAAAGAAACTGCCTTGCTTTCAGTGGTGCTAGCATGGATTTATCCTGATAAAACTCTGAAATAGATACTGGCCCTCTGTTCATTCTTTGGCACTTGAATGGTATTC
The DNA here is from genome assembly GCF_003031625.1 of Empidonax traillii. Lineage (NCBI taxonomy): Eukaryota > Metazoa > Chordata > Aves > Passeriformes > Tyrannidae > Empidonax > Empidonax traillii. Next base: position 120,500 of record NW_020955485.1, on the reverse strand, counting down.
TGAGGAGCCACAAGAGTCAGCGCTATAACAGTGAGCCATAAAAACAGACAGAAAATATAAACACATCTGTCCCCATGTCTCATAAAAATTAACAACATTGCACTGAAAGAATACTTTCTAAGAGTTTAAGGCAAAAAATATATTCCTTGAATGATTTTTAATAAAAAAAAAGTGAAATTTTCCCACCAAAGACAAAACTTTAGGCAAAACGATCTTGTCAAGAATCCAATTTTCCACTGAAAAACTGAAAAGCATGATAGACTCTCCCTTAATAACAATAATGGCAATCCCTGCTGCCAGTGTGCTAAAGATGGAGCAATGAAGCAAGAAAATAGCATGTTCTGTAACAGAACTAAAAGAGCAGGCAGCATTGCCCCGGACACTGAGCTAATATCAGTTTTTGATCTCGATGCAACAGCGTTTCCTGCGAGAGAGCTACAGCTGACATGGAGCACTGCAGGCTGCTTTTCAACACCTTCACACTTGCTGCTCTCACTTGGAAAACTGTCGAGAGGGAAACCACTACATACTGCAGCAGGATGAATTTTAATTCCAGTTTTATGAACAACGAAGACTGATGGAAGGAGGCTTATCTGGAGAAAGAAGATAAGATCAAGCAGGAAAAGTCACTTCTTCCAGCTCTTGTGCTGAGGACTGCTGTTTGCAGAACAGAAATGTATCAAAAACAAATGCATAAATCAAAATATATCACTCTATGGGATATAGAAACACAGTTGCAGCAAAATACAAAGGGTTTGGAGCAGAAGATGGGACAGAAGAAGGAAATGTTTTTTTGCAGCAGGCATGTCCTGGTTTAGATGAGGTACCAGGCAAAAGGCAGAGCTGAAACAGACTGCAGGGTTCAGAAGTCCTAAGATGAACTGCAAAGAAAAACTGATCAACTTACGGGACTCTTGAGTAATGCCCTTGGTGGTAAGGAAGCAGAGGTGGGAAATAGAGATATTTTGTTGGTGGGCTTTTTTTCTGTTTTCTATTTTGTAGATTCATCTATTTTTGTGCTGCTGAAGCAATTGTGCTTTAAAATCCCACGCAGAGCCAGTGCATTCTGTGCAAGAACATATTCTTGAGTAGCATAAACTGAAAAGTTCTGACTATCCACATGTCTGAGACTGGGAAAATCTATGCACAAGTGTGAATAGAGACCTCACACCGGGGGCTGAGCACACGCTTGCACCCACAGTGGCCAAAAAGTCAGGCCTTTCCCAGAGCAGCCTAGGAGAGGTTTGAGGAAGGGGAGCTCTGCCAGTGCTTTGAGGGTGTGACAGAAGCCTTTGAGTCTTTTAGTGCATGAACATTTAAACAGGCTTAACATATAACCAAGCCTTCCAGATTATGCACTGGGAAGACTGCATGAGGATTCAGCAAGTCCCTCCCAGCTGTGAGTGGAGGCACTGATGCTGGTGCAGGGGCTTAACTCATCACTGGGATGGGAATGACATGGAGCACAAGGTGGATGATGAGTTTTTCCCTCTGATTTGAAGACTGTGGCAGGAAGTGTTTGACACAGCTGTCGTACCATTTCCAGGCTTGGCCCATTTTCTATGACATAGCTGCTTGCTTGGCTGCTGCTTACAAAATTTATATTTACAGAGTCTTGGAACCCATTTCACCTGTTGACAACATCAATAAATTGATGGCTGTATCTTCAGAGGATCCTGGAGTCCAATCCAGCTCTATCTGAAAACAATGGGTATTTCTCCAGTGATAGCAAGAGGAGCTGGGATGAGCTGAAAGGGGAGGAAAGAGGCAGATCACTTGGTGGATCTACTTTTAAAAAATGCCTTCTAATCAACCGAGAGGCAAAACTGTTATCTCAGTTTTACAGATGGAAACAACAGTATAATTTGGGAAGTGTCCTGCACTGTGGTGTCTGAAAGTAGGTCTCTGCAGCAAACAGGCTTCTACAGAAAATCTACATACAATTAAAGACCTAAGCACTCCGAGGCAGATACTCAGAAGTGGCAAGCAGCCATAATTCCTCCTGAAACCACTGGAGTTTTATGGATGGAACTGAGGAAGCACTCTTTCCACAAGAGAACTTGCTGACAATAAATCAGCAGCAAGTGTTGCAATTACTGCCCCACACAGTGTGATGCCTTGCTTGATGCTCCCTCCACAGCAAAGAAATTCTATTGATGGTACTTCTCACAGTGGTACTGGAAAAAAAAAAGAACAACAAACAAAACCAACTTCACAGCAGTTTTGGCACAGGGAAAGATCCAGACAACTGTCAGTCTGCACTTCAATACAAAATCCTGACCAGGAGGAAAATGACTCATGCAAAGTCTGGAGCAAGACATGGTATAATGCTTTCATATGGCCCCAGACACAATTATAATTCCTCCCCATCAGCTCTTCCTGCTGACATCAGCTTTCTCATTGGTTTGGCCTAATAATTAGAAAAGTTCTTAGAACTTAACCAGAACATCATTGTTCCCATGGAAAACACCCCACTGCTCCTGTGATGGGAAATAGCTTTTTTCCTCCTTCCTTTTGAAAATTTTACTGCTGATCTGGCTAGGCCAGGCTCCAAGTCTAAGCTAGGTTTCAGTGTGCTTTTACAACGCTGGCTTAGCATCAGCATCTCCCACTGCTTCTGAAATCAGCCAGAGAAAATGAGCCTTTGTGGGGAGCGAGGAGAAATGTGTCAGGAAAACAGACGAGCAGCCTGGACGATACACTGGAACCAGAGCAGGAGGAGGAAAGGCTTCTCACGCTGTCCTCCCTGCCCCAGGTCCAGTGCTCTGGCTCTATCCTGCAGGGGAAGGAGGAACCCTGGTACAAACCCATGCAAAGGTGACAGTGGCTGTGGAGACAGCCATGGAGAGAGGAAGAAAGAGCAGGCACTGAGTGTCACTTGAGGGAGTGTGAGCTGCTCCGGGGGCTCACTGTGTCAGAAGCAGAGGAGTGATCAGAGGTAGCAGCAGCTAACAGATGTCTGGCAATACTGCTCCAAGGGAGCCCTGGTGTGGTGGAGACAAGGGAGGGAGGGAGGGAGAGACAGCCTCCAAGGACCAGAGGGGATGGTCCCTATCTGCAGGAGCCTTGACAGGAGATATTCCTGCAATACCAGTCCTGCAATCACTGGGGGAATTGGGTCGGACTTCTCTGGGAAATCCAGTCTCCCAACTTTCCCCCAATATTTCCATATTTCCCCTTAAAGATTTCAACCATGACAGGCACTGTCACTCTGTGACTGCTCAGGCAGACACAAGAGGGTGAGATGGCCTTTGAATACAGAGAAGGTAAGGGCTGGCCCTTTACTGTGTCTGGTGGTGTGGACACAGCTCCACAGTGCTATGGTCACACTGTGTTTGCCTCAGGTGAGGATGGGATTTGGTTCTGTGTCTTCACAGGCAGGGTTTTAGTGTCAGAAGTGTGCATGAGCTTCCAGCGGGTAAGTTATGACAGTGCCTGTCAGTTAACTGTCCCATTTACTTTTGCATGATGTTAGAGGGATTTGGAGACTGGAGCTCCCAGCTTTAAGATGGTAATAACCCTTTTGCAGCTTAAAATAAAAAAAACAGTAAACCCAGTAGAGGATACAGTTAAGCAGTAAACCAGCTTAAACTCAGTAAACCAGCTTAAACTCAGAATGTTTCATTTGCTTTTCTCACCATCCATCATATCATCTTGGGAGAGCTGAAAGCATCTTATAATGATTTGAAGAGGGAGAATTTTCTGGAAAGAGACTTGCTTGAAAATAGCTTTTTGACTCCTGGGCAATAGCAGTATTACAAAACAACTCGCTTTGCACACTGACCCTTTGCCATCACCAAGGAATAGTTGTTAATTTTCATTTTAAGGGCTCAATTTCAGATTCTTCCAGCCACATAAGCAGCACTCCCTACCCCAGCTATTCCGCTGGAAGAGATGCTCAGACCATATTACGGATTATATATATATATATATATATATATATATATATATATATATATATATATATATATATATATATATATATATATATATATATATCCATATATATATATGCAATACTGCTCTTCAAAGCCAGGGTGGTGTAAGGAAGAACATCAGCCAAGCTGAGGAGCAGCCCAGCTATGCACCACCTTAGCAGGCACTTTCGGCTGTAGTGACATGCTCTGTTCTCTTCAAGAGTGAAATGACCCCTGACTGGTTATTATCACCTCTGCACTGGGATGTGCTGCCAACAAAGATGATCCCTTGAGGGACTGTGCCCTGTCACTGGAGTGAGCCAGGGATGGCTCCTCAGGATGGCAATGGCTTTATGTGCCTGTCTTCAGAAGGAGAAAAGGTGTTCCCAGCTTGTGTTACTACTAGAAGGGGACTCTTCCCTTTTGCTGTTCTCACTGATCCATAGGGTGTGCTGCTGATTCCTTCAGCGTTACCTGTGTTGGTCTCTCTGAGAAGCTGATGTGAGTTTAAATGAATACACATAAGATTCACTCACAAACCTTACCCAGCAATACAAAGTTGAACTGAATTTCAGAGGCATGCAGACAGCACATTTTAACCCTCCAAGTGGACAGCTGAACAGTTTAATATGTTGCTTCTGGGAATTGTGTGCTTGTTCTGATGAGGGCTGAGAAGGAGAATTCCTTGCTGGGCCACTTAACATTCCTAATGGTGAGTCACCAGAATAAACAACATTCTTCAAAGTGGAGCATAGTTTCCCATTGTGAACACAAATTTAGCTTTTAATTTATTCAAGATATCAGAAAGGAAAAAAATATTAATTCTTATGGAAGACAGAAGCAGCAGCAGTCACCTGTAACTCAGCACCAAGGGAATCAAATCACTCCATAATTAACTCTCACAGTGCTCCTGCCGTGAGGATGATTATGCCTTGATGCAGAAACCAAGGCATAGATGGGTGATGTGCTCAAGACCATGTACTGGGCCAGCAGCTCAACCAGGAACAGAGCCCAGGAGTCCCAACCCAGCAGCACAGGCTGAGGAGTTACCCTGGGATGTTGGGCAGATGCACTCTCCAAAAATTCACGAGTGGTTACTGTCTCCAGCTACCTGCCCTGTCCTGCCACCAGATCAGCAGGCAGACAGGACATAGGCTCTTAAAGGATGATCTTTTAAGCATTCCCAATCCTATCAATCAAAACAAGACAGGTTTATTTAAAATGGCTTAAGTAATAGCTCTTTGCTAACTGAGAGGATTTTGTCAGAAGCAACTAAAGGACCCTCTTCTGAACATCTCCACAGACAATCTGAGGATGTGATAGCATCTGTCAGTGAGATACTAACAAACAGCTGGGAGAAAAGTAAGGACTGGGAGACAATGACCCTTTTTTTTAGCACAGAGATGGATATCTGATCCTGGCTTATCACAGTATCACCTGAATCACCTGGCAAGAAAGGTCCCACAGAGGAAAAGGAAGCTTCTTTGAGCACTTACCTAAGAACACCTCCTGTGGCCCACACACCAAGTAAAAATCGTGGCAAACTAAACAGAGAAAATACAGCTAATTAAGTTAGGGTTGATTGGGGGGGGGGGCAGTGTTGAGAGGTTGAGGTTTTTTTGGGAGGTTGGGGTTTTTTGGGTGTTTTTTTTCAGGGTAGAAAATACCCAGAGCTGCTATCTCTCTGAGCTTCATTTTAAGCTAAATTCATACATCAGAAGAATATTTTTCACCCAACCTTAAATTTATGCATCAGTTTAATCCACTGCATTTTTCTGACATAGGCAAAGCTTTAGTTATCCTGTAGATTTCATTTATTTTGCAACAAATGGTACTGTCTTCCACTAAAAAAGCATCACTGATAAGTAGGTGCAGACCCATTTCTAGTTTTGATCCTAACTGTGCCATGGAAAAAGTATTGATCAATTAGTATCAATTAAAAAAAACCCCAACAACAAAAACCCCTTCACCAAAATAATAATCCATGTAAACATTTCAGAAATCTTTGCTGTCTTTTCCTTACATTGGTGTTAGTCAAAAATAACCCAGTGAGAAACTGTGTAACGGTGCTCAGAACCAGGCCTTTTATCTGTATTGCAAAAGGATGTTGTCCTGCTGAGGGGATCAGTGAGGCTTTATCCAAGGTCAGGAGTTTAGAAAGTGTAACTGCCCCCAGCCCTGCTGCTGGATAAGCTGGTTAACCAAGGAGAGGAATGAATCTGTGAGGTCTCCAGAGGTTGGTCACACTGGCACAAAACAGAGGCGTTATGAAGCCCAGCTACTGAAGTGCTCCAAGTTTGATTTGCCCCTTAGATGACCGTGGAGATTTACACATTGTTTTTTTCTGGGTTGACAGTGCTCATTTTCAGGGCTACTTCTGAAAAACTAGAAGGTGAAAGTGTCACACAGGCATTGAAAAGATTTGGAGAGCTGCAGCAATTAGAGCTGCCTTTCCTTATGGCTGGGAGAGTGAAGGGTTGGAATGGCTCTGGTGGCACAGCTCAGGGTAGCTCTGGGATTGTGCCGTTCCCAGTCACTCCAAGGAGCCTCAATCTGTCACAGGAGCCAGTGAGCTGCACTGTGCTGAGGGAGCCAATGTCCTGCCTAACGGAGAACACAACTCTGGAAGCACGAAAGGCAGCACCTTCAGGTCCTTCTTGGGAGTTTAGTCACAGTGAGAACTTTGAGAGTCATGTTTATAACATGAAAAGATTGATTTAGGGCTGAGTTGTCCATATATCAGAGTTCATACGATGACATCGAAAATCTCTAGTCTGCAGAAAATCTCCTGTCTTAGGGGACAGCTCTTAACTCTACAGAAAGCATTTCAATCACTGAATTCATCACTTGGCTGTGTTAGCCCAGTCCAGGGCCCAGTCCCTCAGGTGGTTACTCAATCAATGCAGCTATTGATTTCATCAGGAGCACTGTCTGCATCAGATCAAATGCTAAGGAGTTCACGAGTTGCCAGGCTGATAAAGAGTTTCTCCATGAAAGAGTGGCTCTCTTTGTAGGAGAAAATGGCTCATAGTTATTAACTGTTAGTGAGCTGAACACAGCAGAGATCCACATAGTGCTGATGATGTAAAACAAGTGATTTATTAGACCCATATGTTGCAGCAACAAACTGAAGGACAAAACTCCGAGTGACATCAGGAGGTGGTAAGTACACTACTAGTGTACTTTTCCTACCATCTACACCCCTGCAGTTTGTCCCCTTGTACCAGTTCAGAGCCTAATTTTACATTCTGTTCTGGCCTGAACCCTGCAAATCTTGGCACCCAAGAGTACTCTCACTGAGCACTATGAGACATCACAGCATGCAAACAGCTAATAAGCAGAAAATGTTTTCAGCAGCAGACCTTGAACTAGAAAGCATCCATTCCGCTACCCTTTCAGTAAGATGCATGCATTTAAAATAACCACTATTACACTTATACAAGGAGAACTGAGAAGTCTGACTCAAATTGAGGCTATGTACTTCTCGGGCAAAAAATGTGGCAATGGGGAACTGATTCCTCGTATCAAATTTTGTCCGCTCTCAACCTCATTTGTGTTGCAGTCTTCATTTTCAACAACATCCTAAAGAATAAAAGAGTCATTAGTAGACCGCCATCAACCTTGACCAGTTCCAATCTCAGTATCTGAAATACACGGCAAGGCTATTCTTTTGTTTCAGGGATTTCTCTTTTCCATCTTGTGCTTTGAATTCTTTGGGGTAGGGACCACTCCTCTGAAGAGCTCGGAAAGTACATACTGATTTCAGACAGCAGTTGCAATGGAATATTTCTGAACTTTGATTAATCTTTCCTCTGAAATAATCTTTCCAAATTATTCATAAGACTAAAGTATACTTAATGCCAGCAATATTTAACTTATCAGAAATGCATAGTTACGGGCTTTCTTCTTTTAAATGTATTTTATGGCAAAAAAATGGTTCTTTGGGGTTTAAAATAAGGGCCACTCACACTTTCACAATATAGAAGTCTTGATCTTGCACTGACTTACACAGGTTTAAGACTGACCATGAAGTGAAATTCTGGCCCCACACAAGCCAGTGGCAAAACATTCATGAGGCTCAGACTTGAGCCACGACACACAGAGCCTGTCTCTCTGTAGCATGAATGGTCTTTTAGATAGTACTGCACGCAGAAGGACAAGGGTATATTTAGAATAAATATGCATTGTTATTTAATACTAATACTAGTACTGATAATATTTTGTAACTTAATTGCATTCTGCCCCCAGGAGTTCAGAGCACCTCCTGCTCACATTCCTGAATTAAGTGGCACAGCACACTGAGGGCACAGATATTCTCCCTCCTTTTCAGGTGAAGAAACTGAAGCTACAGAGAGATTAAACAACTTGCCCAAGGCTACAGAAGAAGTCTGGAATACAATCTCCAGACATTTTAAAATATTGCCAGTGGCTTAAGGTGTCTAATTTCTGAGAATTACGATTTTGCAGAGGCCTGAAAACACCAACAGAGATCAGATTGGGGGGAACGTTCAAGAACGTACCTCTAAAGCATGAGCAGAGCAGCCCAGTGATTATAAATCTCTCAAACTGTGCAGAGAACATTGAGGTTGGGAGTCAGTGGAGACCTTCTGAAAACTCTGGTGTAAGGCTTCTAGAAAAATGAATGATCTGATGGAGGGAGAACAGCCTTTTGTCATTCTAAAAATACCAAGCCTGTATGTCACGTGCACGGAGAGAAAAGTTTCAGTGTGAGACATCCTGAAGAGACAGAGAGCTTCACACACTGTGTGATTGCCTCTGTCACACCTAAACCTGTTTAACAAAAATGGGTTTCACTCTAGGCACAACTCTACCTACGTCCAAAGCCTTAATGTAAAAGCGCTCACATACATTCTTTTATTCTTTACTGAGCCAGGGCTCATTTCAGCTCACGAGGTACAGTCTCCACTGAAATCAGTTCATTTCTTGCATTCTGCAACAGAGAAAATAATGAGGACAAAGAGAGGCTCTTCTACACATTTTTATAGATGTATTTTTGCAAATTTATTTGTTTTCTTAAATATGAGTTCGGTATATTAAAAAAATCCAATATATTATTTATTTGAATTAGTTCCACTTCCTTTTGTAGAAAGGTCTGACTGAAAGATGCTCCTTAAGATTAAAATAAACAGCACCACCAGACTACCAAGTCATATGGGACTCACAGTGTAAATCTCTGAATGCTCAGTTAAGCTGCACTGCTGAGTTTACACCCACTCTGAAGGCTCACAGCCCGAGCCAGCAGTGAGCTGTGTTCCACCCATAAATGGCTTTAGGAGCCAAAGCTCTCATCTTGAACAGCACCTGGCAAGGAGCTGTGAGATAGTGCAGTCTACAGAACCTCAGCACAATATCCCCTTGCAGGCAGCTCAGAAAACCAAGTGAACACCTCGTTCTGCTTATGCTGACATTTCCACACACAGCATTACATACTTTCTTGAGATGGCAGTTCCCAATGAGCATAACAACATCCACATCCGAAAGGCACAGGTTAAGTGTGTCCAAGAGCCCCGTAAGCTGTGAGTCCTCATCAGAACAGCAGAAATTACCTTGTTCTTTTCCTCATTTTGCAGTGATTTTTTGCATTCACAGGAAATTTTTTCTTTCTATTGATTTCCTTACCCTGTCCTTAATATTCCTTCAGACCTCAAAATTACTAGGGAAATTTAGTGTTGCTAACATTACTCTTAAGTTAGGAATCTGAGGGAGTTCATTCTTTGTGCTGGCAAGCCTTCAAAATATCTTGATTTTATCAGCTATAATTCATGTTTTGTTCACAGGACAAGCTTCTTCTTTTGTATTATTTTGAGTCATCTCTGGAAAAAATCACCTCGCACTAAAATGTAATAAAATATGAGAAGAGATTATGACTTATTAAATTAAGCCAAAGCATACACTGTATTTTGCTATAGCACCATCCCTGGAGGGAAAGCGAATACATTTTCAAATGAGTTCTGCTTCCAATTAGGCAGGAAAACAAGTACCCAAATTTTCAAAGGCGCCCAACGCACAAGGTGTTCAGAGAGCACAGGATACCAAAAATCCCAGCCCATAAGCAGCACAACAGAAACTGCTGGGTGGAAGACTGTGGGCTGCACAGTGTTATTTGTAATTTTTTGCTCCAGTCCTCCACCTAAAAACTCTGCTTGCTCTGCAGGTATTTTGCTAGACGGGTGAATCTGGAAGAAACGGTAAGGCATTTTTCAGAGGCATCTTAATTCACACCTATAAACAGCTTAAGAAGAAGATGACCTTCTGCCTGTTGGATATCTGCCTCCTATCACTACGGGTCACTTATTTCAATTATTTAAGTTTGCAACATTAAATCCTCTACCATTGGAACAAACGAGGACTTTAGTCATTGAATTTAACAGTAGCAGGATCAGGCAGGTATTTACTTTCAGGCTCAGAGGAAAATGAAATAAGATAAAACCCCCTATCCATTAAGCATGCAGTGCCCCAGTATTGATAACCTTTAAAAATTATGTCAGATACACACGGCATGGGAGATGACTCAGCAGCTCCTAGATTTTCAGAGCAGATGGAACGTCGATGTCCCCATACGAGAGATTTCTATACACCTGCTTCTTGCTGAAGACACTGGTTCCAGTCATGGAAGCAAAGATTTTCACTGCAAAGCTGGCTTTGCTAATAATAAGTGTGAAATAAGGATATTTCTCAAGGGGATTTTCTAAATTTAAAACGCATTCTGCCTCTTAACACCTCCTATCCTAAGGAGTGCTTTAGACTACCACAGTCTAAGTGCAGTAATTAAGTGTAGTGTAATTGTTACAGTTGTCTATGGCAGGACAAAAGTAACTGTCAGGGAACTGTCACATCTCCATACTATCCTGCTTCCAGCCCATAAGTCACAACTGTGGGACCAAATTATTCCTCTTGATTCCCCACCAGTTCCACTCCAGCGTATTTGCCTTGACTAGTGGTACCATGACAAATGTTAGGTACACTCCATCTGACTCTCAGTCCAAAAAAAGCAGGAATATGCCATATTTCTCATTACACAACCACAACAAAATCTCAACCAGCTTCACTGATATTTAACTTCCTTGATCCTTTTAGTTGTAATATTGGTTGAGAGGAGACACAGAGTGATGTCCTCAATGTGAAACAGAATGTTTGGTTTCCTTATGGATTTTGCATCCTCTGTCCACTCATATTCAAAGAAATGGACATTTCTGTCCTAAGGAAAAAAGCCACCATTCAGATTCTTTGACACTACTTATGCTTATCTGTTTTAGCTCTGTAACTTTATTTTCTGAATTTTTATATGGAGAGAGTGACTACAGCATCTAGCCAGGAATAATGTTCAAGGAGTAAATAATAGGGCTGGGATTTAATCACAGGGGCATTTGAGAAGGGCCAGTAATCTCTCCTTCTCTGCAGGGTTGTCCCCTCTCCACGCTGGCAGCATTCCCAGCTAGCAGAGAGCAGAGCCAGGGTCTGAGTTCTTTCCTGGCCTGACCAAAGTTGGGCCATTAGCTGTTCCCTGTTCATTGCCACGTCACAGGCCTTGGAGGAAGGACAGAGGTTTTCCCCTGTTTGGCAAAAACACCAGAAGGGAAGGGAAAGGAAAAAGCAGGCTAGCCCATCTTGGTGCTTATAAGACCTTCTTGTCCCATGGGCACCTAAGGAAGCAGGTCTAAGGGTAAAACTGGCATCTGGGTGTTGCAGTCATTTGGGCCTTTCACCTTGTTTCAGGAATCATGAAATGATCCTGCCTAATAAATCTTAGTGGTAAATCCAACCATCCAGCCTTACTTCATTAGTTTTGCTGCTCTGAGAGTGGCAGGCTAGTTTTTCCTGTAACCCTTCTGAATTTCACACATTCCTTTAACTCTCAGCATTTATTTTCCCACTGGAGTCTGAAGTAATCTGAGCGAGCAACAAGCCACTGCACCATTATGAGCCCCAGTTTCTCTATCAGCGTAATCCAAACGTGCTTCTTATTGTGCTCCCTTCTGTAACCGAGGTTTGTATAAACTGCCAGGCAGAGACTGATGCTACACAACATGGTACACAAGATTGGTATTTACAAGACGATATTTGGTAACTGCCCAGAAAACAAGAAACATTAGGCAGTGCACAGTTAAGAGCAGAACTTGCTAGGATTTGACTAAACTTGGCTGGTTTCCCCATTTAAGGTGACGCTGCTGTTGCATGTGCACTTCATCAATGCAGAGGCAAGTCTGGGGTGAGGTGAGATGGCACATTAGTGTGGATAAAGAGATATTGGTCAAGGTTGATTTGGTACAAGTTGTTCCCTTACTAGTGCACAGAAATTTCTAATGTTCACACAGATTAAATGGAAATCACTTTAAGTCACATTTGGAAACTCCCTGCCTACCATATTGCCTGTCACTTGGGCATTAAAAGGAAAGTTCAAACACATTTTCTGTAAGTCCAGTGAAATATTATTTCAGAGCTTTGGTGCTTTACTCAACAAAAACAATTTTCTCATTTTTAAAGGCCATGCCAAGTGTTCTAACAACTGTAGCTATAGATCATGTAACTGAAAACCTTCCTAATGTGAGTTTGAGAATTTTTACTAGCTCTAAAAACAGCTGGTCACGAATGTACTAGTCAGAAAAGAACACAAAACAAAACTAGTAAAAAGAGTGTTGATTGCTAGCTCTCTCACGGGTATTTTTAGCCATTTCTTAAATATGTTTTGCCTGTCTGGAAGTGAGAATATTTACATTATTTATTTCACAGCTATCTGGAAAAAAAAATCCTCTAAATTCCTAACGAAGTGCATTTGTTTCTGACCAGTACTTCCAAACTGAAACCTGGTGTATGTTCTTACACAAAAAGTTTATTAATTTTGACTGTTCTAGGATGAAGCAAACCTCCTTGAAGATGAGTCCTAACCTCAAAAATGTTTTTGAACAGGTTTCAGGGATCTGTCTTCTGTAGCTCTGTGTGTGCACAGACATGCTGTGGGTGTAAAGGTGAGGGTGTGTATGTAGAGAGAGAAGAGACACCCTGACTGTTCATCCTCTAAAGTGGACAAACATCCTGGCACTGATTTCAGTGGTATTTGTCAGACTATACCAACCTGTTTGCTCATACAATCTATGGGAAGCTTTCACTGATTTTGCTGGGATCTGGACTGAATGCTAGCTTTGGTTTTCATCACTAAAATTCTTAGGAACTGGTACCTGGATGTCATTATGGACTAGAAACTAACACTATATGTGTTCAGTAACCTTAACTTCAAGGGTAATACAAAAACATGATGAAAATATCAGTTAACAGGCATTGATAAACAGACTTTGACTAAATCTTTGCCAATTATTGTGCACATAAGTCGTGTACCTTTTCATTGTGCAAAGCTGTATTAGACTACAGCAGTAAACAGGTAAACAAAACATGCTTTCTGTGGTTTTTGCTGCCTCAATAAAGAGAAGTAGATTCGTTAATTTATCCGACATTTTAATGAATAGTGGAAGGTTACCGTAAAACTTGTAAAACAGGACAATAGAATGGATCTGATATATTCCTGAAAGGTGGGGTCAGTCACGGTCAAACCATCCTTGGTCAAAACAAAACCAGCTCTTTAAGATCTTCATCTTTGTCTATGCTGTACATGAACTGCACTAACTGGCATCAATGCAACCTTCAACCCAAATCATAGCTCACCTTATCACTAAAGAAGCAGAGTCTAGTCGTTCATACTGGTTTGCAAGTGACCTTTCAGTGGTTGCTGAAAGGAGCTGCCATATTGCAAATCTGATTGTCTCCCTGTAATTAGTCCTCATGGCAATTTCAGAGGGTATGTCTAAGAGGAGTACCTGAATGCTTGAAATCCAATAAGGATATTGATTAGCACTAGTGACCTCTGCCAAAAAAGGTCAAAGGGAAAATTCCCTTTCAACTCCTCATCAGCTTTTAGCAAATGAGTGCCAGATCCCATGCTTCCAGCTTAACAGCACCATGGAAACCGGTCCAGGTGAACTGCTTCCCATTACAAAAATCTGTGTTAATCACATGCATAAGGATGATAGAAGCACTCCCTGGGCTCCCCAGTGCAATGAAACAATGTGACTTAATGGCATTTGCAGGATCCTATACAGAGAGGGAGGAAAGAATGGGATTTCCTTTAGAGATAATTAAGATATGGAACAGAGACATCAGTAGGGTAAAAAAAAGGTTAAAATAAAGAGTAAAAAATCTGTGCTGCTGTATCTCAGGTTTTGCACCTTGGCCTTTCATATCTTTGCAATAATTTTCAGAGTGCTTCCCCAGTACAGGCCAGAGAGAATTTTTTATGAACTCCTGAAAATAGATTTAAAATTCACAAAGTCTCATAACAACCGCTATGCTTCCTGCCACTCTCCTCTATGGTCGTTTTTCAGCTGAGATCTCAGCAAAGCTCAATAGACTGACACGCGGCCGTGACTGGGCTGCTAAACACCCTCTGATGTTGAGGAGATGATATTCTACAGCCTTTGGCTTGTATGATTTTTAGCGGATTCAGATCTAAGCCTCTTTCGGCCTTTCCAGTCCCTCAGGATGATGATGTTACGGAGATGCACCAGCAACATCTACTGTTCGTCGGCGCGTACTGCACCCTCGGCCACAGCCGTCTCCCTGCTTCTTGTGCTTCTGCTTATTCATCCTTCGAGATTCTTTATTTATCTTGTAAGGTAAGATTAATAAAAACAGAGGCCACTTAGGCAGGAGTTGTGACATCAACACTCAGGAACTCACAGGTGGACGCACACTGCTGCAGCCAAAACACAGTCTGGAGTTACAGAGCACGGGAGATGGAATAAATACATCCCCGTGGCTTGGGAACAACTTTCTCACCTCCCCAGCAAGTACTCACACAATAAATATGTTTCCAACTCATGAAATGAGGAAAGATTTATCTTCTATCACTAATTTAAGCTCACTGAAAAATCCGACTGCCTCTTTTACATAAGGAAATCGAGTGGCTAAGTCTGAACGTTTTCTGGTAAAAATCAGCATTGCTCCAGGGACCACCACTCAGGTGGATCAGAGCCAATTAACTCTGCCTTGTGTACAGAGGTCTGATAAGTAAGACTGTGCTGGGGATTAAGTCACCAAAAAGAGCACAGACAAGGCCAAATTTTATCTGCTGCTGTTTGCGAGAAAGGGTGAAAAGACAGTTGGTCAAGTGAACCAAACTGGGCTGAAAGCCAACTGGAATAACCTCAGTGACTCAGGCAGTAACTCCAGATTCAGATCTGTGTAATGGAAACTTCAATCCAGCTTCCCCCCTGCAACTCTGAGCCATTTGACTTAGGTATATGTCCTAACTGGCACTCCCAAATAAAACTGCCGTGCCATAGGGGCTGCATCCAGCATATATTCACATGACTTCACATCCATTTATTTTGTCCACCTGTGATGGAAAATCTTGAACAAGTCTTTGCAGTAGGTCTCAAGTTTCAGCTATTTTATCAGCATCCTCCAAATCTCCTTTTTAAAGGCTACATAGACAAATACCTATCAGCTCTGCAGTCAGTGCACACCAGCCTCCCACACAGGGGAGATGGAATTATCTCCACATTACTGTTCCTCCTCTTTGCAGTTTCTTCCTTTTTTGAGATGGGCCTGATTAGGGCTGTCTTTGCTCTAACGAGGGCCATTGCTGCATCTGCAGGGACTGGCACGTGCCTGGGGCTTCCAGATCACTGCACAGTGTGAACACAAGCTGTGGAAGCTTGGGTGAACCGCTCTGTTTGAGGCAGGCAGACTGTTCAATCTGCCCAGGGTTTAGTGACTGATAATGTCTGACAGGCTGTGCTGTTAAAAACAAAAAGGCCTTTTTTGCTGTTACTTTGCCTTAGTCTTGAATTTCCAAGAATAAAAGAGCTACTCTTCCTTAGTCTGCTCCTGTATAAGGGACTCTGCTCACCTTAGAAGCCTTTTCCTACAGCGATCTCCAAGGAAGGTCGCTGCTGAGATTGGTGCCAGACAGGGGTATGGCACTGCAGATGTCATACCAGTTCCCTGGGAAAAGGCATTCACACTTCCCTGTCCTGCTGCTCCTCAAGACACCATCAGACACTGAATTTCTTTTCCAGATGCTTCATACTAACAGTCCCATCATCCTGAAATCATCCTAAATGCCACATTTTCCTGTCCCCTTATTTATACTACGGATGAGTTTACAGCACTATGTTCTCAGCCACATGGCTCTGCTTTGCTCTTCTTTCCTTTGTTATGTTTCATTCCACTTCTCTTACTCCACTTCACAAGGTCACCTGGCCCTTTGTGTAGCATATCCTGATCCTCCTTTACTGATGGTGCCCTCTAAATGCTACCAGCAACTTGCATAAGTATGTCCCTACCAGTGTGCTGAGGACACTAATGAACATATTAAAGCAGGATCAGTTTTAAGACTAACCTATCTGGGAAACATCACTATCACTTTTCCTCCAAGCTGATACTTTTCCTATTTGTAGTACATGTTTTTGTGTTGCCCCTTTAACCAGCAGAACTGTAACATGGGACTCTTTAGTAATTCCCCATATGACACCCACCAGATTCTTACTAAAGCCTAAGAGATCCACCACATTTTTCCTGACTGTGAAAACTGATTATCTTAAAAATAGTAGTGTGACATGACCCAACATTGGCAAAAGCTTGTTACATTTTATTCCACTTTACTCTCTCTGTCCCTCATATCCTCCCTCTCATATTATTCTTCCCTCCAAAACCTATTTTTAAGTCTTACATGCTACTTCTTCAAGTCTAGCAACCCTGTTTTTACTCTCTGTAAATACAGAAAATTTTTTATTTGCTGTTCTTCAAACACAAGCCTGAGGTTCTGTGAGATTAGCTCAGTTGGTTAGAGCACGTTGCTAATAAATCCAAGGTTCACGGGTTTGATCCCTGTATGGGTCACTGAGAGTTGGACTTGATGGTCCTTGTGAGTCCCTTCCAACTCAGAATATTCCCTGATTTCGTGACTTTGTTTGCTCATTTCACGTGCCCAGTCTGAAAGGGTTCTATATGATGAAAAGGTCCTTGTCTTCAGTGCCCATTTCCCTCCATGGAAGTGTACAGATTTCGCTGTGCAAATACAGATTTTGCAGTGACATTTTCTCTCTTCCACCTTTGCCAGTGGCTTTTGTATTTTTTAGGGAAGCGGAAAGCAGGAGGTTTGCTGCTAATTCCTGTTATGGTTGGAGTAATGCTAAAGATCATGATATAATGAAAAGATGCAGAAAAAGGTTTATGTACCATTGTCATCAGCCTTAAGTGGACTGGGATTGTCTCTTGGATGAACCACGAACTGCTCGTGTGTGTCTGCAAATATGTAGCTCTTTCCAAGACTCACTCCTCTAGTTAACTCACACCCAGCCTCAGGTCTGCTCGGCTGCTGAAATACCCTCACACCACCCAGCAGTCTCCACTTCTGAACCCAATCAATGTGGGCTCATTTTGGGCAGATCTTTATCCCCAGAAAGGAAACCAAGCTCTGTTTCTTCCCCAGTGCAGGAGTTGCAGGGATGTTCCCTGCCTTGGGCTGAGGTCACCAACTTCTGGTATTTCTTACTTCTTTCACCCCTTTCTGTCTCTTACCAGCCTGGCAGTTGTTTTTTTCCAAGAGCCCCACACCTGTCACCACACCTTCCTTCCTCTAGAGAGGATTTTACATCTTTCTCCACTCACTTTCATTTATTTATAATATTTTAATATAAGTCTATCTCAGACTTTTCCAATGAGATTAGGCTCACCTTAATATATATATGCATTAATTCTCCCTTCCTGCAGATAACATTTTCAAGGTCAGTGAAGAATTTTTGCATGAGGCCTCAAAATATAATAAAGTGCAAGTTAAAAAGAGACTGACCCTAAACTTCTCCTTATTGCATCATAGCCCGATGGGCTGCATATTTACTAGAGAAAGAAAGTGCTTTGATGTTGACTTAAATGTTGTTCATTAACTTCTTCACCGTCTCCCATGTTTCAAACTATGCTGAAACACAATATTTGTTCCTTTGGAGAACATGTTATGTAAACTTCTGATGAAAAGTAAATATTTTCTTTAAAGAAACTGGTTATACCCGATTCAGTCTGAAACATGGGAGCTACTATAAAGGAGCAAAGAAGGTCTTTATATTCTGACATCATTCAGTTTAGGTAAACAAGTATGACAGCCATTATCACATCAGGAATAGCTTCCAGGCAATCACTGATTTTAAATCTACTGACAAACAGATGAATATTTAGGGCTGTGTATCATCCCCTCTTCAATGACATATGGCTGTATTTTTTCCATAAGCTGTACTTAGAAGTCTTAATATTTGAACAAGTTCAACCCTGTACCTAAAACATTAATCCATCTCACAAGCCTTATACAAAGGCCAGGAAAACCAGAATTCCTGTCCCTGACACCCAACAGCATTGCATGGTCTTGTACATCCTTCATGCTAAGGCAGAACTTGCCACCTGCAGATCTCCAGATGCTTCACCAAACAGGATTTCAGCTTCACCAGTGTGGGGTTACCCCTATTTCACACGCAGAGCGACTGAAGCTGAGACAGCCGGTGCTTCCAACCACCACTGCATTGCCAGTGATAGTCTTGCTCTGTGTCAGCAGTTTGCCCAACTGATCTCCAGAGATCCCTTCCAAACAAATTTTTATGGTTCAATGACTCGACTGGTTAGATTATCCATGTTCCTTGCTGGCGGCTGTTGCTTCCCATGAGCCTGCACAGCCCCTTGCTGGATCTCTGTTAACCCAGCTCCTGGAGTTACTCTGCCAAAGAGCCAACCTCGCCACAATGAAGGATTCATTTTCTGGTGGCGTAACTCCCCGCACCCCCTCACTGCATGGTCGGATGAGTGAAGGAGCAATGCCAGAGAAGGGTGAGAGCCTGTGGCTGGGAACAGGGCGTGGGACCTCCCCTTCCCAGGGCAGCTACCGGTGACATGAGCTGACCCGTAACGTCAACCCACGCCTTGGGAACTGAACCTGCTCCATTCTCCACGCCTGCCCTGGTTCCCCGCCCTGTCACAGCGTCACAGATGTGGTTGAGTACCTCGTGGACATCTGCCAGATTGCCCCGAGTTTGGGAAGCGCTAGGCACTGATCCTGGCATTGGAACTACAGGCACGGAGCCGTGGCTGCGAAACAGTTGGCAGCGGCAGTGCCTGAGCCAAGTGCTTAATACCTGTTAGTAGCACCATCTCCTTATATTTCTGCCAGCATGTTCACCATCTCACTGAAGGTACAAACCTCTCCATCCAGAATATGCTTCTCTGGGACACGTCATTTGTGCAGGTTTTCCACAGTTTTCTGAACATTAAAATTTTAAGCATTAAGAGGGTTTGGTTGCAGGTAAAATGTTCTTAATCCCATGCACAGCATCTCCCCTAGTTCCTATCTACTCTGAAGCATTTTTGGTTTGTAAGTTCAGGTCCTTTTGCCCTCACAGCATCCCATCAAAAACATGGGTACCTTTCTGCTCTTATTTCAGATTCAATTTCTTTGACCTTTGCTACACAGCAAACTTGAACTTCTGCTCAGGAAGGAAAACCTGTTTATCTCTTCCTCTCTCCTACCACAAACATCCTGTAGTACTCTGCAAGTCTGTGTAACGCAACCTTAATAAATCTTTTGCTTTTGGTAATTTTCTATTCTGTAGTCCCTTCAAACATGCTTGGCTAAACTGGTTTCCCACCTCAAGCTTTTCATTTAAATATTGTTCACCCAGAAGCCTGAGCACAAACTTTAGTGTTAACTATCCCATATTGCCCCTAGTCTCAGGGCACAGGCCAGCAAGTGAGAAATGTTTTTTTTTTTAAATATCTACAAAACTTTCCACGCTGGCTCTTCTAACCTGATTAGTTTCAGTGGAATTTGGTGGGCTTTCCTACTTTTCCCTACCACAATTCCTTTCACAGACTTCAGATGCCAAGAGGTTTCCATTTCTGGCATTCGAGGTCATAAATATCCATAGATCTCCACTCCATCTCTCTGCTCTATCCAACTTCCCAGTCTGGCTCATTGCTCCCATGTTTTTTTCCATAGGCACTGTTGCACCTTCTCCAGTGTTTCTGGTAAAGATACACTGTATGGAGACAGAGTGAGAACTGGAGATGGAAACAGCTATTTCATAAATAACTCCTGCCCCCAAATAAGATGTTTTGTGTTCAGCTCCAGCTGAAGAAAGGATCTGTGGACTGGAATAAGGGAAGTTACTCCTGAATACAGTGCTAATGTGTTGGATTCACATGTTACTTCTCAGTGACATAGTTCTTATGGAATTACTACTTTTTCTGGATTTATTAGGGGTCAGCTTTGGGGTGAGTTATAGTTGATTTCAGAATGCAGAAGAAGCAAATTTATTCCTTGCAGAACAAACTCTCCTTTCCTGACAAACACATATTGATCCTAGCAGTGGGACCCAATTGTGACTGAGATCTATAATCCTTAATAGTTTATTATTTAGCAATGCAAAGAAAAAGGGTTTTCCTCCCTCATTACTGTTATAAAACAGAACAGAAATTGTTCATTTCAAACTGACTTAAATTTTCTTTTCAGCAAAACTGAATAGAAATTATTTAATCATTCATCCTCTATTTACCTTTGATATCAAAGCAAAGTTAACATAGGCAGCTTCATGATGCATGTAAAACAAATCCCACCAGAGACCATTCCAGGATTTTAGGGGAAATTATTTGCATCATTATTATTCTACCAGGCTGCCTGCAATTTTCAGCTCAAACCCAATACATTTCCCCCCCAGTATCTGCAATGACTTCCAAAATTATGCAGATGATTATTTTATTAGCATGTACCCAGATGGTAGACTGCCAGGCACAGTTACTGTCATTGCATCTAACTCTCTGTAATGCAAGAATTACTAAGAAAACAGTGCATTTGGCCACTGGTTATATAAATTAAGACCAAACCAACAGTTACAAACTCAATTCAAACAGAATCAATAAAAGGTATGTGAATCATCAGACTAGTAATATTAGACGTAATGTTAACGCTAATCTTTTCTTTTCAGTCTAGCACAATACTGAGATGTGGGAAATGTCTGACAGGCTACTCCTGCCCCATATTGTCATTTCCCATTGCCTTTATTTAAAGCCAGTTCTATTTAAAGCAGTTAATTGTGAGTCTTGCAATTTACTCTCTGGGTATACCTTAGACCATGTCTGAAAGACAAGGACCTAAGAGCAGAGCAAACTACAGTAAAGAGGGAAAACTGCACATTCACTTTAAAAGATAATTTTTGTACCATGGCAATCAGGTCCCTTTGTGACATTTGCCTTACTAGAATGGCAGTGATGTTTATTCCAAAATTGTATTTTATAAAAATGCAATGTTTGTCTCTTCCTACCTCCAAGGGATAATTACCCGTACAGTTTGTAAAACCATTTCGGATATGAAAAGCGCTGAGCATAATATCGGCTGAGAGGATAAAGTACCCAGTGTACTGTAAGATTACTCAGTGAATCACAAAGCCCCAGAACTGCTGCTGCAAAGAATGCTGTGCAGCCAGGCTGGATCTGTGTCTGGTGTGCACAGTGGATCACGAGCTGGCTGCAGCAGGCAGCCATCAGAGCCCCAGGTATTTCACCACCCATCCTCACACTGGGGCCTTTTCAATTGCTGAATACTCTCCTCCTCCTCTCCTTGCTTTGAGCTCTTCCTTTGGGTGTCCATCTCATCTCTATGTTTCCTCTCAGCAGCTGTGGAATCCTCTTTTCTGGCACCAGCACCTGCCCTTCTGGGGTAGTCACAGTGGCCAACTTGCCTCAGATGTGTATGTTCTTACTTATCCCCCAGACTGTGAACTATTTTATCCTTGCTGGGCACAAGGACCAAACAGGGATGAGGGATTCCTTCCCCCATGAAATCCTTGACGTCCCTCTCTTCTCTGCAGCACGCTGCACAGTGCACTCTGTCTTCCCCCGGACAGATCACTGAGTAAGAATGTGATGGCAGCCGAAGCCACCCGGCTTCCTCTGCTACACTGTGACAGGGAGGCAGAGAACTGTGGCACCGTTTGCTGCTTGGAAAACTTCTCCCCTCTTCTTCGGGAAGAGGCAGAAGGCTACCAGCTTAATCACATGGGTTAAGGCATGCCCCAAAAGTGTGAAAACATAATCCACAAGAGCAGGAGTTAGCATATCAAGGAGACAGCAATCTGAATACACCTTACACTGTTTCAGAAATCTGTTCTCTATCTTTTCAGGCATGGGTGGGAAGATTGTACTATTGGACCTGGACGAACTTGAAGCCAAGTGTTATATTAAAATCTGTATGCCACAGGAGGCTTATGAACACAGGTCTTTTGTTGAAATGTACTATATATACTATATGAGCAGATTGGGTTTAGCTTTACACCTTGATTCTTCTGGCACAGCTGTTCACATTAGGAAAGTCAAACATGATGACAGATCTGATAGCTGGCACTGTCTGACGCAAACATGGGAAGCAGGAAGCAAGAGAAATCAAAGAAGAAAAATGTGTCTCTCCTTTAATGCACAACAGCAAACAGTCCGGCCATATTCTTGCTGAAAGGAATTTGATGTCTCGGTCAGTGCTTTGCCTAATGAGCTACCAACATCAATCTGTCATCATCTGTATTATTTGAAATGGCCTCTGCTGACACAAGGTATATTCATGTACTGGCCCTCCTGGGCACTTGAGAGTTCAAGTCGTGGGCAGTTTATACCACACTGAATGATAATGAAGGGTAACAGAATAATCTTTGGCTTCCTTCTCTCAAGGGGAGGCAGGAATGTTGTTTCAGGGATCTCCCCCAGCCAAGAAAGGCTTTTGATTACAGAGTAGGGAATATGAGTTATTTGTTTCTCTGTGCACAAATAGTCTCTAGCAGTTCTTTGCAACAGTCCTTTAGCTCTCCAAAGCACATGGAGTGCATCTGTCTATGTGTCCTGGCATTTCCATGAGCCTGCCTCAAGTATCTGACTCTCAAAAACTTGCAGGGCTATATCAAAAGCTAAGAAAGAGGTGAACACTGACAATAGGTGGGAATTTCAAGCAAGGAAATCCCCTTTTAGTATTCTGTCTCTACCTGTTCCTGTAACACACACATAACATTGCACAATCATCTTTAACATCTTCAGCTGCACTCAGAAAATTACTTTTCCTGGAAATACCTACTGAGAGAGATTTCAGATTGCAAGCTAACCAACACCCAGCAGTTATTTCAAAACCCGAACCTTTAACTTACGTCCTTAGAAGGAAGCTTCATATAAAATGAATCAAATAAATTGTCAAGAAACTTAAAACAAATGGCAACTACTAAATTTTTATCGGTGCAAAGCTTACAGAAGATCTTGTTTCCTTTCAGAAAGTACCCGGGAGTTGCAACACCATAATCCCAGCCAGGCCTTATGCTCTCATGTCAATGCATACTTACAGCTGCAATTGAGCTCGAGGTGAGTTATATAACAAAACAAATAGCAATGTTTGAGACCAGTATTAGCAACCTTTCTGTTAGGAACTCAAAGGTTTCCAGATGTATGACCTAGGCCCCACTTCCTCTTCCATTGTAAGTAAATATTTTGCGTTCTCCTTTGTCAGTGGAAGGCTTTCATCCAGCTACCCCAAGGACAGTCTCATTTGTGAGACTTTTGTGTGAACTACAGGATGGTTTCCTTGCTCCTCCATGCAGGCAATGTGCAGGCAAGAGTTAGGAGGGGTCAGATAAGACCGTTTTAAAAGGAACGTTTCATACCAAACTGCTCTTGGTAAGCAAAGAAGATAAGACTGTCCCTGGAGTGGCATTGCCAAATGTGCTCTGAAAGGTGGATTAGGAAAATAGCTGACAAAACAGAAATGCAGCAGATAAACTCACCATTTCAGGTGGTTTTCAAACATTTTCCCCTGTGAAGTCCTAAAAGCTTCTCAGTGTAACTACAGCTGCCTGTATAGTAAACACAGGTTTGAAAGTCATGAAACACATTACTAGAGATAATGTGACAGGGCAGCTCTTCAGGCCCTGTGAGAATTCAGAGAGGTGATGGCCTCAAGGACGAGCTCAGGAGTGGGGTTCTTCCTGAAGAAAGAGACTTCTCTGTCAGTGACATGGGGCTGAATGGCTCAAAGAGATGGTGATGGCAGGAGGGACAAGGTGAGATCGAGGCAAAAGCTGAATGAGAAGGTTTGGTATTGGGCAAGGCCTTGATGATGAGAGGAGAAAATGGAGATTGACATTCTTGAAGGTGGGGAACCACATGCAGAAATGATGACATACTTGGCAGCCTTGCACAGGGAGTAGGACCAGTGGTAGAGGAGGTCATCATATGGAGATCAGTGTATATGAATATGCAGAGCTACAGTGACAGATAAAATAGGGATTTCAGATACAATTAACAATAAAAAAATTGTGATGTAGACCCAGGCTGGCTGTTAGACAAGAGGACTCAAAAAGACCCAAGATGACCTTCAAGAGACAGACCTGGGTGTCAGGGAAAGGGTGCTGCCACCAGTAATGAAGAATGGAAATAACTAATGGAAAAATTAGAAACTCGCTGAGACCAGTGATGCTGAAGAGAATAGCAGAGGCAAAGGCTGAGATGCCCACTACAAAACCTTGCAGCCTCACCAAAGCAGTTCTGTGAGTTATCTTTACCTGTTTGACTATTAAATCCATGAGTACAAAGCAGTGTTCTGCACTGGCCAGTTATATGTACAGTTTCTATCTGGCAGAATTTAACGTCACTGTTCGGTTCAGAATTTCTGGGCTGAACGTAAACAAAACTACAGCTCTCTTTCCTTTGGCATCACAAAACTTAACAAATTCATGAACGCATCAGGAAAAAGTGTTGACATGCACCTCTTTATATGAATGTGACACTGGGTGTTGTGTTTAATCAGCCCACGATGCTCACATTCCCATCTCCCTTTCTTTTAGACGCTGAGGAGAAGGTCACCTGGGCAGTGGTGTGTCTGTTCAGTGCCTTGTGTTTATTGCTCTCAACAGCCTGGAGTCCCTGTCTGCTGCAAATCCAATGCTGTGTAAATTAAGCAAGGAAAGCTGTAAGTCTGGCTATTCGTTGGCATAAAAGTCATCCGTACTTCATGTCTTACATGCAGAATTTTGACTCCTTAAGCAGGAATGTCTGTATAAATTCCTTCAAACTGCACTAACTTGGAAAGACCCACTTCCCCTGTTGCAAATGTGTTATTAATATATCGCCTCCATGCTATTAAATTAAAATGTCCCCCTCATGTTTCCAATCCCACTTCCAGATTTTTAGCCATGTGGCTGGAAGGCAGCAGAAAGAGTTGAATAAATGGGTGATTTAGGGACATGTAGCAGTAAAAAAAGAGAAAATCTCGATCATCTGCCTCACTAAAAATAAATAAATTTAATTTTTTTTAAAACTCTCTTGCTTGTCAGAGTTATGTAAATCTCATTGGGATATTGATTGAGCTTGTCATGCCCCTGAAGGAGCGCTCCAAGGTGAGAAAGGATATCAGTTTGCCATCCTCCCACCTGCCATTCCCTAGCCCTGCCTGGAACAGCATGGACCCTCCTGTCACTCATGCCAATGAGACTCCACATGGAAACACATGCATCCTTTTCAAAACAGTAGCCCAGCATAAGTAGGGAACAATTTAATGTTCTCAGACTGCCACAGAATAAGAATGAATGTACAATTTTTTCTACAAAACTCAGTGGAAAAACCACTTACCTACAGTGCCAAGAGTGAACTTTGTTTGTCACATCAAAAATATGAGCATGTGGGAATCCAGAGAGCACAGCAGGCTTCCCTAACACTTGCTACTAAATTTCAGGATTTAACTCAGCAAGGGAAGATAACATGTGGAGTTATCATGTGGAGTTCTCCATCAAGGAGACTAACAGCGTCATAGAACATGACAGCATTCAGACAAATTGTGCATTTACATCTTCAAACGTTCCTGTAAGTAGAAGGAATTAATGTGGCATGTTTCAATTTGTGTTTTTAAACTGGAGCCATGTGTCTGTGGAGAGCCTGGTAATGCCAGGAAAGCCACTGGTTCTCACAGTGAGTGGAGTTTTAATTCACTTAGCTTGACATGCTGTTCATGGAGATGAGGAGAGGTCAGTCTGACTGCAGGGTGTCTGTTTACTCAGAGTGAAATACTCTGTTTCTGCTCTCTGATCCACTGTTTGCTCCTGCTGTTCAGCTCTGCGGTCCCGTCCCAGGTATCTTGATTTATTTGTTCTAGGTTATGATATGAAGCAATGATCATGGGGAGCACCCACATAAGCTGGAAGACCAAACTATAGCATAAAGACATAAAGCCAAAAAACCCACTTCCGTAGCTGCTAATCTCTGATTTCACAGTTGCCACCTATCCATCTCCAGCACGGCTTTCCCACACCCATCAAATTGCACAGGCATGACACGGAGAGAACCATGACATCCCTGCAGGGCTGAAGCAAAAATATCCCACTGTTAAGAGTTGCATGGCAACATAAATAACTTTGACCTCGATAAAAGGGTAAAAAACTATAACAAATTTAGAAAGGGGGGGGGGGTCTCCCACACCAGGTCAGAATAACACAGAGTAAGTCAATCAGGGGCTTGAAAACCCTTAACTCATAAAACTGCTCTTGTTACTGATTGCAACATCAAAACACAGAGCAGGGAAAATGCGGAAATGGGGAGGAAAATTTAAATCAATCAAAAACTTCACTAAGACAAAACATCTTATATAATCTTCCCACTGGGAAGAGAAGGAGAATAGACTTTCATGTAACAAATGCTAGTTTTGTCAGTTGATGTACTTCTGGAAGGCACTCAAGTATTTCAGAGGCATAGACAATAGAAGAGCAAAATAGAACAAGAGAGAACAGAACAGAAATAGACTTGGTTGGCTTTGTCTGGGAGTGCTGGTCAAAAATTAAAATTTCCATTTCAGTAAAAATTTCAAAATTCTTGACAACCATTTATGCTCTTTAAAAAGAAAAGAAAAATAAAAGTAGTACAGTTTTTGAAGAAACTCTAGCAAATAATAAGTTTCTCCGAAATAATCAATACTAAATCTGGGAGACCAAATTTCAACCCTCTCAATCCTGCTAGATTTCTCATAAATCCAGGAATCCCCGAAGTTTTACAGACTGGCATCTGGTTTGTCTGACTCTTAGATTCCTCTAATGTTTTTAATAGATCTTTCTACCTCGAGAGATAGCAAAGCTTTTTATAAAATTCAGTGGGTTATTTCAGATCCAGAACAAAAACAGAAAATAGGTATTTTCATTTTACAGTTAAAAGAAAATAGAGATTAACAGATTGAGATCAATCAAGTGAAATGGAATCTTTAGCTGGGCACCCAGAACTAGAGGCTCCCAAATTAGATGCCACGTGTGCACACTTTATTTCTCATGGTAAGAAATTCACAGAATCACAGAATACTGAGTTGGAAGGGACCAACAGGGATCACTGAGTCCAGCTCAAGAGAATGGCCCGTACAGAGATGAAACCCACAGCCCTGGTGTTATCAGCACCATGCTCTAAGCAACTGAGCTAATCTTTCCCAACTGCAAATACTACAGCAAAGGAGGGCATGTGGTCAGCCTGCCTTCTCCTAAAGACTCTCATATTTAATAAAAAGAAATTAATTAACATATAATGTTCTACTATTACAGTCTGGTAAAACTGTTCAGACTTCACAGTTTTTCTGCAGCCTGAAATTCCTGGTTTAGGGACACTGGGGGACCTGGACTGAAGTGATTCTGAGCCAACTTACATCTGCTGAAGATTTGCCCATGTAGTGGAAAGGGGCCAATAAGACTATGCATATCAATTAGTCTAATTTGTCTTGAGATTTTTCTCAGACCTCTATGGGTTTTCACACACTTTATTTTTAAATGCTGATTATACTGTCATTTAAGGAAGCAATATGCTGCCTTGACAAGACTGGTGACTTTAACTATCTGACATTTTCCCTGCAGACATTTTCTTGCCTTTGCGTGCAGGTTTCTGAGTAGGTGATGGCTATATAGGAGACAGCCCTGATGTTCCAATATCTTGTGAACTCTATGATCCAAAAGTAATGTACTTAATCAAGTGTAAAGCAAAAGGTGATTAAGTTTTGCAGTACTGTACAATGCCTGACTGCTCAGAAATGCATCTTTTGATGTGGTGCAGAGAATTGGACCAGTTCTGTCTGCTTTACCAAAAAATGACATTTTAGTAATCTGAAAAGAGAGCCTCAAAAATCCCCACAAGTGTTTAACTTTGATCTGAAGATTTAAAAAGATGATATTTATCTGTTTGCTTGGTTAATTTGTTTGAATTTTAAGCTCAGGAAGTGTCAATTTGACATCTGTGGAAGCAGTTCTTTGCTTTTTTTTCCAGATGAGGTTGAGCAGGGGCAGCAAATTTCCAATCATCGCTACTTGTTCTAAGCATCCAACCAAAAAAAGAGAAAGAAAGCAAAAAAAAAAACCAAAAAAACAACCAAAGCCATCAACTCACCTTTCCATTGTGGTTTATATGAATTATTAAGAACTGAGATTCAGTGGAGCCTCAATCCTTGAGCATCGAATCAATACTATATTTTATATAACAAGGGCAGTAAACCCAGCTTGTTCTCCTTCCATCACAGTGAAGCCTTGTCAAGTCTCTCAGGCAACCCAATTCACTAGGGCCAAGGTCTAACCCCACTGACATGAAAGGTGGATTGAGGTGGATTGAAAATGGGCTGAAGGCTGGGCCCAGAGGGTGCTGACCAGTGGCACAAAGTCTAGTTGGAGGCCAGTAATTAGTGGTGTATCCCAGGAGGCAGTACTGGGGTCCAGTCCTGTTTAACATCTTCATTAATGATCTGGATGATAAGCATGTTTGTAGATGACACAAAACTGGGAGAAGTGACTGATATGCCAGAGGGGTTTGCAGTCATCCAGAGGGACCATGACAAGATGCAGAACTGGGCTGACAGGAACATCATGAAGTGCAACAAGAAGTCTGTAATCCTGCTCCTGGGGAAGAACGTGTAAGAATATATGCTGGAGCCCACCTAGCTGGAATGCAGCTTGGCAGAAAAGGACCTGTGGGTCCTGGCAGGCACCAAGCTGAGCCAACAGTGTGCCCTTGCTGCACAAAGGGTTAATGTTATCCCGGGCTGCACTGGGCAAAGTATTGCCTGCAGCTTTAGGGAGGTGATCCTTCCCAGGCAGTCAGCACTGGTGAGCCCACACCTGGATTGCTGTGCCCAGTTCTGGGCTCCTCAGTCCAGGGGAGACATGGACATACCAGAGACAGCGCAGCAAAAGGCCACAAAGGTGACTAAAGCACTGGAGCATCTCTCCAATGAGGAAAGGCTGAGAGAGCTGGGACTACTTCGTGCAGAGAAGGTTTGAGGGGATCTTAATGGATATAAATACCTGAAGGGAGAGTGAGAAGAGGATGGTAACACCCTGTGATAGGACCGGGGGCAATGAGCACAAACTGAAATAGAAGGTTCTGTTTAAACATCAGGAAACACATCTTACTGTGAGGATGACCAAGCACAGGTTGCCCAGAGAAGTTGTGGAGTCTTTTTTCTTGGAGATAGTCAAAAACCACCTGGACATGGTTCTAGGCATCTCTCAAGGTGCCCATGGAATTCAGCTCACTTTCTTGTGCTGTAGGATCTGTTTGCAGCCACTACTGAAGGACAACTTTTTACTATGTCTTGGACATGAGAAATAAGGGATCTGTACTGAGTTGAGTGAGAAGATTCTCTGCAATTATTGCTTCTTGAGTAAGGGCACATAAAAGGGCCAGTCGTGATGGGACATAGACCTGGAGGGAACTGATATCAGCAATCCCACTTTCAGAGGGAATAATCAGGCAGATCTGTGTCAGTCTGTATCCAAAAGATGAAAGGCTCCTTTGTCATGTCACCTGTAGCCAAACTACCTGACTGCCCTTTCAAACTCTTTTTCCAAACATGAAAACCAAATACAAATTTCCTCACACATCTTGCAGGTCACACATTCCACATTGCACTGAGCATAATCATGTGGGCACATTTCTGATCCTCTGTATGCCAGCAAAGAAAGTTCATCCGGTCACCAAGAGGGGAAGGGTTTGAGTAAGCCTATAGAGAAACTAAGAGGTACAGCAGGCTTCAAAGTATTTCCTTTTTGTCCTGCTTGGTAAATGGAATACTGTATGTGAGTGACAATGAAGAGGGAAGAAAGGAGATAATAAATCCTGTTTGCTATTTGAGGTTTTAAGTTGTTCTTTGAAAATGGAACCTGAAGTTGACTGAACTGGGTTATATTTTATATTTAGGAATATGTAGAGCTTGACTGCAGAGATGTTGTACATCCTACAGTATTTGCAACTCTGAAGTAGAGAAGGTGCAGCCTAAGAAACTGAGTAATGACCAGACTAAATTTATAAATAATGGTCTAAGTCCTTCACTGGGGTAATTGTATGTCACTCAGGTGAAAAACAGTTTCAATCTGCACCTGTTGGAAATTTACCTCAGTGTTTCATACCAAAAAAAGGAAAAAAGAAATTAAAAGATTTACAGGTTAGAAACTGAACAGTGGGTTAAAAGGAAAGAGTAAAATACTATCTTTCTAAATAAATCTGTTGTGATTCAAAAGATACCCCCAAGGAACACTCAGAGTGTTTTTGGGACATCCAGCCTTCATCCTTTTAAGTGTTCTAGGCCAAAGTCAGGAAGACAAATGATCATCCACACAACAGAACAAATGCCAAACAACACCTGCTTCAAGTGAGAGGAAGAAACAAATCATGCTGAGACCAATTTTTTAATGCAAGAGAGAGGAAAAGTTTTCTTTTCCCCAGAAAAAAAAAAGATTTCTTTTCCCCAGAAATCTCTTCAATATGAAAATTGTAGCATACAAAAAGCACCTCATCCCACACAACTGAAGCAAATCATTCGATCTTTTTAGTCTTTTCCCATTCTCCTTCTTCATCACTTAATCTGTCCACTGAACCATTTCTATTTATAGTGTTTTCTCTATTTCCAGATTCTAGAAGAGAGAGGCATGACTCAAGACTGCTTCTTTTTCCAAAACTTTTAGCTTCTCTCACAATATCAGGCAAGCTGGGAAATACTTACCTAAAGTGAAAACTTATAACTATGCCAAAGTCCTCCTACCCATCCCAAATCTGCAGCTGGTTCTTTAACTCTTTAAAAGTGACAACAGAGGTTCAGATATTTTAAAGCAAAAAGGGACCTTTGCTATTCTGCAGCCTGATCACTGCCATAAAACAGATCATAGAAACCTACTCTGAAACCCCTGCAGGAAGAACATTTCTACTGGTTGAGGTAGAGTCGATCTGCTGGAATCTGTCTAGCCAAAGTCACCTCAGCTTAAATGAAAGATTTTGAATGCTGGGCACATCATGGAAACCAAATTCTGCCACAGAGAACATTTTCCTTATCCAGTTACTGTTTTGTAAACATGTATACTGTGAATGTAAATATAAGCTGGGATCCAGCATTCCTGAGCATTTAAGCAGTTAATTTTCATCTACATTCTCCTTAAAACAGTTTTGTGCTCTTTAGGATCTTCTGCCAAATCCTCAGATCTGTGCAACATATTCCAGAAACATATCCACACTGCCTGCCTTGCAAACTAAAACTCTAAGAACTACTGGACATATTCAGAGTATTCAGAGAAAGAAAGAG
This sequence comes from Empidonax traillii, assembly GCF_003031625.1. Classification (NCBI taxonomy): domain Eukaryota; kingdom Metazoa; phylum Chordata; class Aves; order Passeriformes; family Tyrannidae; genus Empidonax; species Empidonax traillii. The sequence continues at coordinate 88,925 of NW_020955485.1, read as the reverse complement.
CTGATGTAAAGGATTTAGAAACTATGTCTCATTTCCTATTCCAAATAAATTCTGTAGCAGAAGTTGCTATACAATTACATTTATTGTTGAATGTGATCCTTAGAACTAATTCAAATTCCATTTTTAAATTTATCATATTACTGATCTCACAGTTTAAGTCAGTGTCTGGTGAGATTTGGGCCCTAACAGAATGTGTCCTGTTTACAAGAAAGCTTAATTAGCTCTAGCATCCCTACACATTTAACAGGAGGAATCATATTCCCCTTACTTGGACAGTATTTGGTCAGTAGAAAAGTGTCTAAAAATTGTGTTACATTTTTGCTGACGCTTCCTCTAAAGCTGCTTTACCAGACTTCGCAATATCCTACCTGATAAAATTTACTTTGGCCAATATTAATCAGTCAGCTTGATGTCCTAACATTTACTTTTCTGTTTTGTTGTTTGCAATGCTTCTTGGAACTGGGACAAACAGCAGCCATGTGCTCATGTAAAGTCTGTGGTATGTACTATATAAATGAGGCCACAGTTCTCACTACCTAACTGCCATCTGAACAGCATTCTTAGATCTTTACTTCTGAAAGGGATCGGTTTTCCTCGGGTGCCATGAAGGCACTAATAGCTTTAATACTGCTTGTTCAGCTTCCAATTCACAAAGCTGTACCAGCAGCTCCCCCTGCTCCCTTGGGCTGTGATGACCCAGAATCTGAAGCAGCAGCTGAAGTTGCTGTGAATTACATTAATGGCCACAGTCACCACGGATACAAGTTTGCCTTAAACAGAATCGAGGATGTCCGGGTGGTACCGCAGGTAAGTGAGGAGCTTGCGGGCAGAGCAGTGTGTTCACCTGGGGATGCTCGGAAATGACCAGGACAGGGATTTGCCAAGGGCTGTATCCTCACATGGGGAAATCAGCATGGCTCTGTTGATTTAAATGGGGCAAGGCCACCTGGTAGCAGTGGAGAATCCAGGTCACTAGAATGTATATCTCAAAGAGCAGAACAGAGAGGGGAGAGAGAAATGTTCAGAAGTTTTTGTACAATGGGCTTGGTTACAAATGCAGAGGGCAGATCATTCCAAGTGCTGATTCATGAGCCCAGTAGCTAATCTGGAGGGAAACTGAGGATAATCTTTGAGATGCAGGTAATTTTTTATTGGCTAAATGCATACCTATTATAACTCCATGCCATTAATGATTTTGTAGTGGGCATCGATTTCACCTAATATCCCACTGAGCAGACAAGGAATCTGAATGGAAATAACTGCAGCTGATTTTCATTAAGATCTATGGTTGTCATTCTAGGCATCTAGAAAAACTGTATAAATGGTCATGAATACAATGTATGCACCAATTCAGAACCTTTGATTCTTCAAAATGTTGAAAATGGTCCCAACTATTAACGTGAATGACCCTTCGTGGCTGTTTTCTACTCCTTATGGGAGAGAAGATAACAAAGTCATTTAGAAAAGACTATAACAGACATAAATGAGATTAGAAGTGTGCCCAGAGTTACCCACACAGAAACACTGGAGACACTGCTTTGCTCATATTAATACCTTTACAGGAAAGTAACCTCATTGGTTTAAATGGAATCACTCATGATTCAAACTGCAGAATCAGTCTCAGGGAACCCAGGGAACCATGCCTTATGTTATAGTTGCAAAGGTTCAGAAACAGCCATAAAAGATCCTGCAGCCCATAAAACAAAAGGAGTATTGAAACTCAGCTGGTGCAGTTCAGTGTAATCCCAACAGACTAAACGAAACAGGTCAATATGCTCCAGTGTTTATCTGTTATCTGGTCACAGAAACATGAAGTTTTTTCATCAGAGAGCTGTTGATTTTTTATAACTATCCAACAAAATAAAATCAAGTTAACTTAAGAGAATTGGCCCACTCTACACAGGTTGGACTTTCAAAACTTTACAGGTCTGTTCCTGATTAGCTGGAAAAAATCAGTGTGATTATCTTGACTTACTCCAGATCTGGAGTCCTGGTTTTTTATGAACTTAAATATTAAGGACCTTTTCAGTTACTCCAGTGTATGCCTGGAGCTACCCATGACAGTCAGCAACAGAGAGCTCTGTGCAGCCCCAGGGAAGAAATCTGGAGATGTTTTGTGAAGTAATTATGACAACTCCTGTGTTCTGTTATTTTTTTTTTTCTTCCAGGGGCCAAATGATGAAATGATATTTCTTGAACTTGATTTATTAGAGACCAAGTGCCCTATTCTCAGCCCTACACCTCTTGAAAATTGCACAGTAAGGAGCTTCACAGAACATGTGAGTACCTAAACACTACTAGCTGGGTGCAAAGGGGCACGTTCAGCATGTTGATGACAGAGGCCAGCCTATCACCAATCAGATTCCCCGGCAAACATTGTATCGCTGTACCCCTCCTTGCTGATTTCATTGCCTTCATGCCATGAAGGATTTCGCTCCTGGATTTCTTTTATGTCCTGTTATGTGAAGAGGACAGATCACTGTAAACATAACATCCCTCATACAGTCCGTGAATGCCATGGGGTTTTTTAAGACCTTCAGACTCAGCCCCCCATTGTCGGCCCCGATGTCACTGCCTCATTGCAAACCAAAGATCATTGTAAACCTGTGCAAAAATAACCTTCCCTTGGCTACATGTGGGGTGTTACCTAGTGAAATTCCAACAAGTCTAGCTACCCAGTCCTGGTTGAGACTGCAGAAGAGCTATTCCCTTCAGATAGGGCTCGGCCTTGCAAATAATGTTCAGCTGGAAATTACTGGCCTCAAATACTTTGTTCTTATGCAAGTGTGATCCAGCTCTGAGAAGCTTTCCCTGACCAAAGCAGTAGAAGTGTTGTCTGAGCACAGGCAGCTCTGGTTTCTAAGCAGAAGAGTGAGCAGTTAACAGTTTAAGCCTGCTGTTTCTAGAATGGGGCCCAATTCACAGAGCTCACCAAATATGAATCACGGTCCACCCCTGTATTCATCAGGGCTCAGATCCCGTTTTCCATCTGGGTGGAGGTAACTCTGACTGTTCCCTCTTCCCAGTGACTCCAGCTTTGCCTTTGACATCTCCTCCCTGCTGGATCACGTTGCGTGTGAGGCAGCTCACACAAGGCAGCACACTCTGCTGTAACCATGGCCACTGACCAGCTGAGATTAGTGAGAATGTTATCAAACAGCTCTGCAGAAGGTCTTAATTCATAACTATTCATATTCTTTGCTCTTTATGAGAGAGGAACCTGTACCAAATGTCCATAATCTGGCTACCCTGACACTTCTGATATTTCTGAGACCCAGATTTAGATCTGAATTTTGTAGCTCTGATCTGCCTTTTACAAAATCACAGACACCAAGGCACGCCTAGCAGTGCCTTTGCAATCAGAGCAATGTTGCCAGAATGCTCAGCCAGGATCCGTTCTTTTGAATTTAGTTGCCCTTTTCAGAAAATCTGATTTATCTGAACAATGTAACCCTTTGATTTTTGTCTCTCTCTAGGCAGTTGAGGGTGAATGTGATGTCAAACTGCAGAAGTTGGATGGGACAATATCTGTACTTGCTAGCAAATGCCACTCAGAAGCAGGTAAAGCCTTTGTTCTGTAGGTTTGAATCCAGAGGCTGGAGTATTATTATAGCAGTGGTTACAGTTCAGTAGCTTTCTCGATTGCAAACTTCTGGGTATAAACAGGGCATAAAGGATGACAGTTAATGAGTTTTCTAAATGCATCTGTTTTGAATGTCATTTCCCCTCCCCTTTTCTGATTTCATTCAGAAAATGAATGACAATTTACTATGACAAGATACTGTAAGACTAACTGGGCAGCAGGTCCCAGATTTGACCTACAGATTGCTTGTCCTGAATCTTTTAATTCAGGGGTTTAACCTTAAGAATTTGATTTCTTGTTGGTCTGAGTTTACTTGAGCTTGTTGATTGTCATAACACCTCTGGAAGAAGCAGCTTATTTACTAAACCCAGCATTTTCAATACTGCCACGGGAAAGCAGAATGTCTATTCTGCATGCTCAGTGTGAGATCTCTGCTCTGTATGAGATATCTTGGGTACTACTTTCAAAGCTGGTGACTGAATGAAATAACACACTCACATAAACACAACTCCAATAAATTGAAATATTTTCATTTTTCCACCATTCCTAGTGTGAACTGAAGCACCTTTTTATTGGTGTCATAGACAGTTTGCCAGAAAGCAAATTTACTAAAAACTGAATGAGAACATTCAAAATGTGCTAATCAAGTCCACAGCACCTTTCCTTGCAGAAAGATTTGAACGGCCAAGTCGTGTGCCACACTGCCATCTATAGCCTGCACTGCAAAAATTCCTGCCACTGTAATTTGGGACAGACCGTGAAACAGTGTTTCGTGTGACTGAATAGGTCTATAAAGCCTTTCAAAACAATTTAAACTCTGATCAAAACATGATCTGTTCGGTTGCTCCTGCAGACTCAAATCAAGACATTGGCAAAGTCTGCCCTGACTGTCCAGTACTGGTGAGGTTGAACAACACTGAGGTGTTGGAAGCGGTGTCAGCTGCACTCAATGACTTCAACAGCAAAACCACCGGCCCATACCTCAGACTCCTTGAGATCGGAAGAGGGAAAATACAGGTAATTACTGGAACTATGTCTAGCCTTCCATGGAAACAGAATATTTCATCTTCAGCAACTGTGCACTGATAACTAGTCATGTTTGCAACAGACTCAATATGCTTGCTCTAATTTGCCCTACTGATTTGCTCTTCATTTCCCAAGTATTTTGTGCCATTTTAGCCACAGGATTCCTTACTCCAGTAGGAGATGAAGGCACAACACTTGCCTTTTATCTTTTCTCTGCAGCTTTGCAGTTTCACAGTGCAAAGTCAGTTAAACAATTTTCCTGTTTTATCAGTATGTCCCATCGCATGTTGTTGCTGTTGAGTTTGCTGTGGGTGCCACGAACTGCTCTGCAGAAGAAGCCAAAGTTAACGTGGGGGCTTGTCAGCTGCTGCCTGAGGATCAGTCTGTGAGTATTGTCAGCACCAACCCCAGAGGTGGAAAAGCAGCATCATGCTGGGATGAGCTCGCACTTGAGCAGGAATAGACCCCTGTGGGGATCAAAGTGCAAGAGATGTATACCATCACGATACGATTTTCCATATATTATTCCTAAAGCAATATCACACCTTTCTCTTCTCTCTGCAGTACCTGGACTGAATCCTGATGGATTTGAATGCATTTGAAAAAGGCTTGAGGACCAGAGTGTCCTTAAGATAGAATAATTTTAATCAACATAATACATATTTTTGTTTACTCTTCTTAACATGAGCACCTGAGAAAATCAGGCTCTTCATACTGGACAGTACACAAACACATAAAAAAAAAAAAAGGCAGACTGTTAGAATTATACTGTATACTTTATCATGTTAAAATTCCTCTGTTTCTGATGAAATTGAGTCCTAGGCAGTTTTAGTGGGTGTAAGCTTTTTACCTAGATTCTTATATATTCATTGCCTCCCTCATATTCAGATATACAAAGGATCTTACTTTAGAAGAATACAGGAGTTTCACTTATTTGCTGCTTATGCATTTAAAGAGCTTGGCTTTTGAGCCCAATAGGCTAAAAAGCAAGCACTTCACTGCTCAGATAAGATATGAGAACATGTAGCAATTTCCAAATGTGCTGAAATTAAAAATTGTAATGCAGGCCTCCGCTATTTTCTAACTATTTTCTCTTGACTATGTTCTGCTTTGCCAGAATTTTGGTTTCTGCACAGGATCAATGACAAAACATCCCATACAGAGCATTCACGTGAACTGCCAATTGTACGGACATCAGGTACCAACTCCAGATATTCCCTTGCTTTCCAGAATATTCTATGCTACTAGTACTGTTACAAGCCATCACCTTGAGTTTACTTCTTTCACTGTAGACTGCATTAGCTATCTGTGATAACGTGGGTTTAACTTTTATCCTAAAAAGCAAGGCCAGGTAGCTCCTGACTGTCCTATGGACTTCTGTGTTTAGAATTATGTCACCTCTGCCATCAACATTTGACAGTTTGTCCTTCTAACCATTTGGGAGATTCAGTACGGCAAAGGGAACCAAACTCTGCTCAGCTAGAGGGGTAAGGCAGATAAATGTAAAACAGAAATGAGCACTGAGGTGGAGGAAATCAGCTGGGAGCTTTTAGTAGTCCTTAGACATGACTGAATTGAGGGACACTGACCTGCACTGCTACAGCAAGGAGAGGGAAACACGTGCGCTCGACCTGAGTGCTCTCCAGGTATTTTAGTCTACATTTGCTCTGAGGAGGACTAGGTGGTGGTTGAATGCTTCCTATGAACCAGAGCTCTTGGTAACTCAATAGTAATTAGCTGCCTAGGAGGTATATGAAAGACAGAATGAGGCAGCTGGTCTTGAATGTTTCGACAGCTGTGCAGGTGGCCCTGGAAAATTCATACACCACAGAATTTGGTGCTAATGATCCACTGGCTATAAAAAAATGTGTTTGTGGGCTTCTGTGTATGTGTTCAAATGCAAATCAGACTTCTGTGATGGTCAGGAACATTTGTACCTGGGTTGGAGGCCTATAGCGAGTTAAGAACAGGGTACCTAGTGAGATATCAATGACCTGTAGGTCATAACCCCCAGCTCACTGAAAACAAACACCAACTGCTTCTCTTTTCCAGCCCGGAGTTACCTACGCGCATGCAGGACAAGATACATCAGCAGGACTGCCACCCAGTACTGTAGGCTCAAGAAACCATGACCTCAGGCTTTCCTACCATGACCCTCTTGCATCTGAATCCAGTTCTTCAGAAATGTTTCGTTCCATGCTCTCAGCAAAACCTGTAACAAAGAGAGCAGTTGCAGAGGCTGCTCAGCACGACAAAGTACCTCGCCCAGTTGGCTTTGTGCCTCCTCCTCCTCCGTGCCCTGGGAAGATTCGCTATTTCGATATCTAGGCTGTGCCACAGACATGAAACCCAGCCGACTGAAGGATCTGTGTGCAGCAGCAACAGCAACAGGCAGACCACAACATCAAGTGCAAATAGGTGAGACCATTTCACTCTGAGCCCAAATGAGCTCTACCCTCCAGAGAGCAGAGCCATGGCCGGCATCTTGCAAAGGCCTGCTCCAAAATATAGGTGATTTCAACATATAGCATTAGTTTCAATGAAACTGTTGTAAGAGCTATACAACAGTTGTAGCTTTGTGAAAGAAACACCACCCAAAAGGTTACTTCACAATAAAATGTTCAACGCTTTGGTACCTTCTATCTGTATATATTTTCATTTAGTTGTGAAGTATCTCCTTCACAGCATCATGAGTCATATTCTGGGCTTGATTTCAAAAACAGTAAGCTCCTGCACTTCTCATCAGCTTCACTGGGACGTGTGGGTGCTGGGCACTGTGGAAAATCAGGTCAGTCCTTTCTTTTGATCACACACCAATAACACGAAAGAAGTGGCAGGAAAAAATGTATTTTTCTCTTCCACCTGCAATGTTTCCTAGCATGTACCTACTTTTAATACCCACCAGAAGTACCTCAAAACTTTTGGACATGGTATGAGAGCATCCATGTCTATGAAAAGAACAGAGAATCAGGACACATTCATTACTGGCAGGCTGAAAGCATCAATCCTTGCAGCCAATTACATGTGTATTGTCTGTCTTCCAGCAGACACACAGGTGTAGTATGGCCATGGGGTCCTGTATGGCCTCTGTGCATATGAGGAAATGCCAATTCAAGGGAATAAAAAATATACTGCAGATACGCATCTCATATGACAGGATCCAGACAGTGATGGCAATTTACCATTGTCCTAGCAGTCAAATCTTCCCTGAATTTCTGGCACATGTTAGAGGCAAAATCTATTCTAGATAGAGAATTAATAAGGGGCTGGGGCCAGAAGGATCTTTACTGCCAGCCAGACTGGAATTCTGCAGGCCCTGGGGAGCAGTCTCAAAGACAGTCATGAATCTTTAACCAGAACAGCACTTGCTACAAGATAATTATCATGCAGGCAGCAAAAATTGCAGAACACATGTAATTTCTGAAGTGTTTCAAATAACCTATCCTGTTCTCCTAGTTACAACCTTCCAGTATTCAGTAAGCAACACAACTAACATTTGCTCTTGGTGATAGTGCAACAGGTTGGGACACAGAAAGGTTCTGCAGTGCTGTGTCACTGGGGAAAGGAAAAGCCACAGGCACTTGCAGCAGCACTGCAGCTGGGTGTGTGGGGAGGACAGAGAAAGGGAAATCAGCCCAAACTCTATAAACCATATAATGTGATGCAAACACACTGAGGACAAGCTCTGCCCATGAAGGCAGCAGCTCTCACATTTCAAGAAAAGGCTGAATTTTGCAGTTAAGGGTGTTTCAGGCATTTGCACCAGTCACTGCCAGTCAATTGCCCAGGGATTTTTTGCTTCTCTGTAAGGCAGTGACTCCAGTACATTCTGCCATTTCCTCAGCAAGTGCTTGTATTAGGCTGTAGAAATGTCTTGATGTAGTAAGGTAGGTGGTCCTCCCATCTCACTGCACGAGGTGCAGTACAGGATTTAATGAAACAGCGACTCTTAATACCTGCATTACTGTAACACCAGATGCATAAGATTTTTTAAAACTAGGAATCACCTTAACTAAACCATAAAAATTGTCTTGTATATAATGAAGTAGGCACTAAGTTACAGAGAAGACTGTTTTCCAGGCTTGGAAAATTATCTGATTGTAGAAAGAGTATGTTTACAAAAGGGATCCTTGCCCATGAGGATTTCTGAACTCCAGAAATACTGCATTTTCTTCTTGCCTTTTCCACTGACACAAAGCAAAGCAATGTAGCAGAAACATCTGTGGCCTCCATACTTCACAGATGTTCTCCTACACCTGGTGTAACTACTCCATTGTTTCCTAAAATAGGAAGAAAAAAAAGAAGTAGAATTTCTCTGTGCATTCCAGTTGGTTGCTGCATTTCATCTTTTTTCTCCTGAATGCTTGCCCTCTTAAAGACACATTGTGCCCTCTTACAGATCCATTTTCCATGACTGCTTTGAAGCAATCACTTTGCCCCCCCCCAGTATAGCCCCATATTCAAGCACTTGGGTCTTAGTAACAGATTCAGCATTTAATAATAGATTCTCTGGGTAATGAGAACTATGAAATGGAGATATATAAAATACAAATGCCTCCTCCCTTGAAATGCAGCATGAACAGTTTTGCCAGGTCTGCATTGCTGGCTGACAATGTTTTTCAGCTTTTTCGAACCCTGTTTTGCAAAAGCATATGTACTTCATGTGCTGCTTTGGCTGGACACGCTCAGATTTCCCAGATGTGTCCATGTTTTGAGGTCAGCTACTTCAACAGAGAAATTTTTTCCTTTCCAGTCAGAGGAAGAATACAAAGAACAGAGTCAGGGATATAACAATTCCCCATTATAAGAAGCACCGACCCAGCCAGTACTAACTGGCACCCATCTCCATAGAAATGCCATGCACTGTAAGGATAAAGAAAATGAGTTATTATCCTTTAGCCACAGGGGAAGCATCCCCAGGCACAAGGAACAATGTGAGTGAGTCTGCATTGCTGCTTCTGCTCTTCCTGTACTATGGCTACAGCAGTGTTTCTCAATATTCACTCCTTGTATCCCTTCCCTCCAGGATACAGTCCATACGTTATCCCTCACCCTCAGTTTGCAAAGCAACTGGTGACATATGAGGGGGCTCATTTTGGCAGCCATGTGCCCCTTCTCTCCTGCTATCTGTGTTTTGCACCTTTGTCACCAAAAAAAGAAGAGTTTTAGTCCCAATGCTACTGTAGGTCTTCTGGTGTGTATAATCCTTCCCAGGTCTCTGTGGGCATTCCCTGGGAGAGGTTCTGCTGTCTCACAGGGGAACATGCTTTGAACACTGCTGGACTAGTAAAAAAAGTGACAATATATACATTTTTAACCTCACCAACCATTACAGTAGTATTAAATAGAGACAATTATGCCCTTCATTTGCACTTTTCCTTTGTCACTCCACACAGCCCTCAAACCAAAAGGTACTCGGTGTCCTCCAGCAGACAGCTGTGATCACAGAGTCCTGTGACAGAAAATGAGGGCCAGGGAAATGGTAACCAAGTTTTCAGTATCCTTCAAGGTGAAATACTGCAGAATTGCCCCTTAGTGGCATTCACTGGGATCCTCCCCAAGTAATGGTCATTGTCACTTCTCCAGATCTTCAAGATAACAGCCACTTGTGAAGTTATTCCCCCTTTTCTCCAGCATGGAGTTCCTGACAGGTTACTCACAAGGCACAGTGCTGTCAATTCAAACTAAAGTTTCTCCAGGCAGAATTTTCCACAACCCTTGAGGAGTTTCAAGACCTCTAAGGGGTACCATTCATGTGTAGGTATCCAGCTGAGTAGAAATGCTCACAGAATAAATCCAAACCAAGCTTTCTATCACAACCAAACTGACTGCATATAATAGAGTCAATATATTTGTTTACAGCTGGCGTTTAACAAACACAAAGGGCAAAATCAGTCAACCTTGTGGGGCTTATCCATTTCCTGTTCAAATTACTGAGACCTTTGTCATTGTCTTATTTGTGAGAAGAGCTGGATCACTGACAGAACACAGATGGAGCCAGACCTGTCCTGCATATAAGCTTATTTAAGTAAATCTGGTTTCTTAAGGAAGCAGCTTTGTGTATGTATTCTTGTACCTTGCCATAAGGCCAAAGTTGCACGATCTGCCCAGTGAAGTCTGAATTGGAGATGGAAAGCCAAAAGGAGAAAGTGCTATCTGGTCTCAGAGGGAGTGACAACACTTCTGCAAAACCTTGTAATCATTGACTTAGTGTTTGCTGTTGCAGCTGTAGGTTTAAAGGTGATGGTCAGTGTGTAATAAAAAGGGGGCACAAGTTTATAAAGAGACATGGCTCCACTACAAAAGTGCGCGGCTTCACTGGGGTCTCAGCCCCTCCATCCTGACTGACCAGTCCGATCTGCTGCAGCGGCTCCCTGAGCAGAATGGTTTGGCTCGTTCCGATGCTCTTCGGCATCCAGGCGCTCTGTTCCTGCGCTGCCGCCCCTCCTGCCCGCGGAGCAGCGGCCGCGCTGCTCTCCCCGCGCTGCGACGATGCGGCAGTCGAGGAGGCTGCAGACCTGGCTCTCCGCCAGATCAACGCTGACCGAGCAGAGGGCTACATACTCAGCCTCTACCGAATTTCCAGCGCCCGAGAACAACCTCAGGTAAGTTACCCTATTGCTCTCTATCTGTTTCTCCCGCAGAGAGCCCCGCGACTATCGCTATTGCTTAGAAATGTCTATTTTGAATTAAGAAATACTTCAAAAGGCAGATGTAAAGTTCCATTCACAGGACTCCGGGGGCCATGTCAACTTCATGCACTAGAAACAGTTTCATCACCACTGGGGGCAATTAGAGAGCAAATCTCAGTCATGACTCTCTGCTGCCTGCCCCTGGAATAGCTCCAGGCATCAGTTCAAATTTGATATGAAACACCACTACTCTGATTTAATTTCATTTTACACCTTCTTCCCACTGCCTTGAGCAGTTGGAGTGCAAAGGCTGTTAAGTCATCGTGTGTTTTGCACAAAAGATGTAAGCACTAACAGGTGTAAACACATCCTGCTTGGGACCACAGAATTCTTTTATAGACCACTAAAAGATGACTCACTCTCCAGAAGAAATCTGAAACCAGTTCACGTGCAAAAAATACACTGCAAATACCTATGGAATATCACTCACATTTCCTCAAGTATCTTATTTCTTGATGTGTGCTTAATTCATCACTATTTTGTGTTACAATAGGTGACTCTACTGAATCTAGCTAGGGACATGAGTTCACAAGGCCCACAACAGATAATGCACTGTGGAAGCATGCTACTAACATTCCCTGCAAGGCCCACTCACTTCCCATAAGCTTATCTGAAAGGCCAAGTTCTGAATTCTTAATGAAAATCAGGCTCATTGCCAGATGTTTAAAGATCTGTACTGGCAAGGCTTTGACACTCCTTCCTGCTGCCCTTACAAGGACATGGATTCTGCAGACAGGCTGTGGCCTCCAGCAACCCAAGACCTCACAGCTGAAGATGCCCACCATGCTGGGCTTTGCACTGTGTTCTCCAGGTTGCTTTGCTCAGGTAACAGAATGTGCCCAATAAGCAACTGGATCACGTCTCTTCAGAGGCACCACATGTGCTGCCTCTGAGCTGGCCCAGAACCCACATCACCAGTCATGCAGTTTGGTATTCAGATCCCCCTCCTCAGGCTATTTCCTACTGATAATAATGAGAGCCCCTGCTATGACCACCCCAGAGTGCAGACATGTTGTAAATCATTCATCTCCATGCCTCTTCCTTCAAGTATGCCAAGCACATCACAGCACACAAGAATTTTGGCCCTTGTTTGTGATTTGGTCTGTCACTTAATTCCCCAGAGCCTTAACTTACTGCTTTGGAGCAAGCACCCTTTGTCCATTTGGGGGTTAAATTTACTTTTATTCTTTCTTATTTTTTTCATCTAATATGCTCTTATCCTGTAAATAAGGTGTTTCAAGACATTGCAATAACAAATCAGACAATCTCAGTCTGATTTTGCTGCTGCTGAACTGAGTACACAAGGATCCTTCAGCCATGTCAGGGGGGTTCATGGACAGTAAAATCCTTATGCCACCTCCTATTCCTCTCAAAAATCAAAAGAAATCCTTAGGATTTTTACCAGTCAGTGGTCCTTTCTCCTACTTCTTAACCAGTACTGAGGATAAAAAAATTTTCAAAGTTACTTCAAATTCAAATCTGCCCTTAAGCAACCTGTGGTTCAGTTTTGCTCTAATTGAGACTAATGAGCCATCTGCTATTAACTTATATGCAAGTAGGACAGAGCTTGCTTTCATACAAGGTACTCATGATTAACTTCACTGACAGGCACTTAACCAAAATTACAAAACATGCCAAAATATTTCATGTCTTTCCCTTGCACCAGGTCACCCTGCTGCCACATGTCCTGTGGCTCCCAGGCTGCCCAGCACATATTGCAGCCTGGCACCAGCAGTGCTGAGGAAAGGATTTTTTTGGCAATGCAGAAAAGATATAGAAGTTTTTATTCAATACTAAGCAGATATCAAAAGGCCTTTGCATAACGGTCTTCTAATGAAAATTAAAATAAGGATGATTAAACCTTCACTGATCTGCTGAGCTCTAAATAAGCCCCAAATTATCCTTTCCCCAGTGGAGTGTGATACATACAGAAGCAGGTAGACCAAAAGATGTGTAGATTTTATAATAACCTCATTGCTTAAGTAGAGCTGATATTATACAAGAGAGCTACAGGCAACAAGAAATACGTTTGGTCTGCCCTGGTTGCAGGTAGTGTTTCCAAGATCATCAAGCTTCAATCAATATTCATGATTCAGGAAGCCCATCTAACACCAAACACAAATGATAAGATCATTTTTTTAATGAGGTGTGTGTGTACTTTTGCCTCAAAATACTTTAACAACCAGCTTGAAAGCTCAAGTCACCAGTTCCAGCTCTGGGATTCCTTAAAGATACGTCTTTTTCTTAGCTATTTCTTCTTCATGCAGGAACAGAGGATATATTTAAGGTTACAAGCTTGTACCAAATGCTGCATTACTCAAAACCACATTTTCAGCGAACAGCAATTACTGCTTAACAGGTCTTACTTTCCGTTTACTGATTCAAGCTACATTAGCTATTATATTAAGGAGACATATCAGCATGGTATTTAGATACCTTGTATGTAAACAGAAAATTATGGTTAGTTCCTGCCACAGAAGGGTCTGTGCAGCCAGGTGTGGGGATACTGCCATGCCACTGTGCACAGCCTGGCTGAACCTCAGAGCCACTCTTTGTCAAAATAGCTTTTGATCTTTTCACAGCCTTCAAAATGACACTTATAATTAAACCTCGGGATTAGTGTAGGCAACCCTGAGAGCTCAGTGTAAGACATTACCAGATTACTTCATAGAACACTAATAGAGAAAAAAAAATATGAAAATAAAAAAATCATAGAAAACATGAAAAGTTGCATATGTAAGAATAGAAGTTAGAGACAAAGCTAACAAAACAATTTGATCATTCTTTATATTTATTTTTATTAGTTTTGCTCTTCTATATTTGAAGGGTTTAGTGTTACAGGTATATATGTTAGAGCTCACATAAAATCACTATCCCATCGATCTCTATAGTATGTGATCAGAATAGTTTTTATCCCTCAATCTTCTCAGAACTCCAGAACAGACACCTCTTAGCAGTTTTCTAAGCAGTATAAACCCAAAGAAGCCGGCAGTACTCCAGCCTTTAGATGCCCTATTGACTTGTCTTTAGTCAGTGTTAAACAGAAACCAAAATTAAAGCCAAAACTGCAAGAAGTCTGGCCTAGACTTTTACAAGACTTGCCCCATTTACTGTTTTCTCCACAAACCAGTGAAATCAGTCAGGGATGAAGGAACACTGGTCTCATTCAGTTTGGGTTTTTCTCCCTTTTCAGCAAGTGCACAATCTCAGTCTAAACATACAGCTAACACTCACTTCTAAGTCCTTTAGGATGTATAAATGACAGCTGCCCTCTTTCCAGCTTTCCACTAAAGATATAAATAAAACATGATCCTACTAATCTGTATCCTTGATAAATATGCAGCAAAGGTGCTTACCCATATCTACAGTGGAAGCAGAATGAGGAGCTGCACCATGCAGCATCTCATCCTCCTGCACCACGTGGTGCAATCACTGGATATGAAGCTGTACTTTCAGTCCTTCCTTCCTCTTGCATCAAAAGATGTTTGCCCAAAAGTTGAGCCTGAACTGCTTCGTGCACCCTGTGCTGCAGTGAACTGAAAAAAGGTTTCTAGTCTTAAGCACAGGCTCAGAAGTCAAGCACAGGACTGAAGATTTAAGTGAGTCAGAGACACCCACTGGATATGCAAGGTCTCTCAGAGCACTCTCTGAGAGCTGAGAGAATATTTAAGCATCAACAAAACCCATCACGTCTTTACAGAAAGAGCAAAGTATCCATACTTGAAAAAGACACTACTCTAAGAAATAAGATATTTCTCTTTCTAATGCCTACTGGTAATGTTCCATGTTAGGAGTTTTTTATTAGTTGTGGTATTTATTGTCTCATTCTTATTGCAGGCAAAATAACCTCCCACTCAAATCTGATAAGAAAATGCAGTTGACAAAGAAAACATCACCATGTTTAGTCCTTACTCTTGGATTCCGGTTGGTACCAGAAACAGAAGGATAAAATTGACTAAATGGCTGTTCTTTAATTAAAGCTGGCTCAATGCATCACCAGGCCTGTTCTAACATGGCCTAAATCTCACCCAGTTTGCCACTTTTGTCCCACAGAATGTTCACTTTTCAGGATATCTCTGCATCTCACCTGCATGTTCTCCCTTTCTCCATCTCTCCCTTTTATATGTCACTGCTTCGTTCAATACAAAAACTGGGATGTGACCCTTTTGTTTCTTGTTCTCAGGAGATCACTGGTTCTGTCTTCTATCTCATCTTGGATGTGGTAGATACTGAATGCCACGTACTCAGCAAAAAACTGTGGAAGAACTGTAACACCAGACCTGCTCACTCAACTGTAAGGATTTTATTTTCCTATTTGATCTCAGATGTGATGGGTTACTCAGGTACTAGTGATGACAGCAAAATCCCTGCACATGCATTTTTAGTGGGCACCAGAGTTTAGAAGAAATCAAACCCCATTTTTTTAAGGTCCACAGTTTTACTCTGTACCTTTTCATCAGTTTATAGACTGGTAAGATTTATTTTAGAAAATGAAAATTAAAAGAAAGTTTTCAACCAGAGCTAATAAGCAGACTGAACTAAATAGCCACACTAGGACCCTATTTAGAATAATGTTTTACTTTTTATAGCAACCTTGTAAGAGTTTATTTTAAAGACAGCCTGTCAAGAAGGGAATAAAAGAAACTCACTTTTATATAACATGTGATTTTTGGTTTAGTTTAATTCCACTTTTATTCTGACAACTTTGCAAAAATTGCACTAAAAAAGGAGAAAAAGGAAAGCTCAGCAAGATAAGCTGCAAAGACAGAAAGTGGTCTAAGACTGTTGCCACAGGTGACCAAAATGATTCTGAAGAAGTGAAAAAAAAAACTTATAAAATGGAGAATGACAAGAAAGAAGTTACATGTGGGAAAAAAAAAGAAGTTATGATTACATTGTCCTGGACTGCTTCTAAGGTCAATCAGTTCCAGCTTTAAAATGAAAAACTAGGAAAAAAAAAAAAAAAAAAAAAAAAAAAAAAAAAAAAAAAAAAAAAAAAAAAAAAAAAAAAAAAAGGATTCTCCTCACTTTTCCTTATAGCTTTTTCAGCAGGAAAGGGTGCAAAGCCTATGTGGTCAATATGGCTTCAGTGGAGCCAAGAAATATATGTCCAGAGGCCTTGATCACACAGGTAGCAATATTTAAGAAGCTCTCGGAGAATACACTTTCAACTCTTAAATATACATGCCCAGTGGATAGGCCAGTATTTTTTCTGCCATAAAGTCAGAGGTTTTTTGTGTAAGGGTGACCCTACTGTGCCACAAAACTGATTCAGGGTCCTTCCTTCCACTTTCCTTATGGTTATAGAGGAAAGAGGGAAGGTGGAAGACAGGTGACTGGATCCAGATATCCTGAGCTGATCTCCAGGTCTAAGCTCTCTCGGTTCTAAACACAGACACAGCTCCCAGGGCGGGGGCCTGGCCAGGGAAAGCACTCTGGGACACTTGGGCACTTCTCAGCTGCCAGAAGAGTGGCCCTGTGTAGGCCACCCTGCAGACAGTCACTGCACCTGCAGAGCTCAGAATTACACCAGGGAATAATCTCCTTTATTTCTAAAGGAGATGCTTAGAAATGTGCTTCACTGTCATTTGAGCATTAACAAAACTTTTGTCTTGAAAAGAATTTCATGATTGCAAGAAGAAAATTACCCACTCACTGTCTAGGTACTACATGGTTAGTGCAAAGGGTGCAACATTAATTGTTTTATGTTGTTTCAGGTTTATGGTCAATGCAAAGCCATTATCTACATTAATCAGGCAAGAAATATTTCTCATCTGAATACTTATGAGTGCACTTTACAACCAGGTATGTCTTTAACACACTCTTTATTAAAGGACTGGAAAAACACTCTGTCAAATGGCATTACTTTAAATTTTAATTGTAATTATGACACCACTCTAGCTTCAGCTTCCCTGATTTTCTCAAGTCAGTGATCATAAGGCCAGTGAGGTCCTGCAGCTCAGAGCAGTTCAGTAATAACTATTTTAACCTCTTTATGTAGGCATTTACCCTCTGAACCAAAAAGCATTTTTATGGGTTTATGAAAGGCAAGTAAAAACAGCAAGCCCATTGTCAACAGACTGAACCTTTTCCTTCAGTGTCTCTGCCTCCACTGCAACATTTTTATGGGTCTGCAAATACATAAAGATTCAAAATCGTTGAGGGATGAAAACTACATATTGTAGTCCAGGGGAGTGGAGGACAAGTGGGTAGGGTTGGGGGTGTAGGGGCATTTATAGTGACCTCCCCTATCAACATGCTCTTATGCTTCTGCCTTCTCTAATGACATTTTTTCTCTTGAATAAAAAGTTCCACCCAGATATATTTGGTCAGTATGTCCTGACTGCCCAGTTGATGACAGTACAACTAAGCCCGAATACTTGGATGCTGCTGTTCAAAGTCTTGCCAAGTTCAACAAAGAGAGTGAACAAACTCATTATTTTTCTGTCCTCAATGTCACAAGAGCTTCAATGCAGGTAAGCCAAGGCTCATCTCACTTGTTTCAGCCCTCAAGAAGTGTGGATCCTCCTGTTCTGTGATTTTTTACGTCTTACAGATTGTTTTGATTTTGTATCTGCATAGTAGAGAGAATACTTTTATGCAGAATGGTTTAAAATTAACTTTAGACTAACAGAGAGTTTATGATCTCATGGCTAAGCCCTGTTTGTTTACCACAGTATTATCTGGTCTCTCTAAAATTCATAATGTACAGATAACAAAGTGGCTTTCCCTCTTAGTTAAATATTACTACAATACATCATTTCACGACTTCCATTTACCAACCCTGATTTCAGAAATAGTAAATTGATCCTGTTCATTTAAAACAGCCAGAAATTATGAACAAGGCACTGAAGAGGGTATTTGGATATGTAGTTCTACATGGATGCTAAACTTATGATGAAAACCAAACTCACTTCACCTATAGCTAATCCATGAGTTACTGTGCATATATAAGAAGTAAAAAATGACCAGGCAATAGAGCAGCACTGGCAAAAAAAAAAAAAAAATTCTCCTGTAACACAACTAACAGTAATGCCCCAAGTATAACCTGCTCCTTCCAGACTTAGCAGGAGTTTCACATCTATTTCAAGGTCAGTAGAATTCTTCATTCTTCCTGACACATGCACAAGGTCTAATTGCCACTGGCCTCTCATTTACAGTGGGTCGTTGGTCCTGCATATTTTGTAGAGTTTTTAATTCAGGAGACATCCTGCTCCAAAAAGGACACAGTTGCTGACATCTCCAAGTGTGAGCCACTTCCATCGGAAGTAGCTGTAAGTACTTTTTCCCTTGTATAAACGCCTCTTTTCCAGATACTCTGACTCCTCAGTGAATACTTCATATATATAACCTTGGCTCTTTGCAGACAAGAACCAAAACCCACAGGCACCTTTTTATGGATTGTAGCTCATTCCTGTCTTGCAGCTCTACAGACTGCTTTAGAATAGAGAAAACATTTCAGTAAAAGTTCTGAATTCTGACCTAGAAATCCATGAACAAAGAAAAGAGAAAAAAATACCATCCAGGGAAAGGTGAGGTAGCCGTCACCTTACAAAACTGAATGGCTCTTAAGGATTTCTTCCAAGGAAACAGACACAGATAATAAATCACAAACAACATATAAGTAGTATATTCATACTACAATTAGGTCAAGCTAAGGAAAGCACTTAGGAACTAAGGAAAAAATTCTATGAGAATCTGGAGGACTAAATGGGCATGTTGTCAAGAGATAACATTTCAAGCTCCATCTTAACTGAGATCCAAGGCATGTACAGCCCAGTACAAACACAACTACTAGAAACAACATTTTTTTCATGGTTTCTTTTACTAGTATTGTGTGAAATTGGTTTTGTGTGGAAAATGATATTATGTTCCATACGCAACTTGCCTGCATAGGGATATTTTGCTGCAGCAGAACATAAGCAAGCTGTTGTAGTTTGGCCTTAAGTGGCCAGCTTATTTTTACTATTGTGTTACCTAACCCTCCTTTGCAAACACAAAGCCTTTTTCAAAACCCTGCCTGCCTTCGTAAGATTGCCAATCCCAAAATAAAAGTTTGCCCAAGCTGTTTATCCCTACAAATACACTTAGAAGCTATAACTATTCAGCCTTTCATAATCACTTGCTTTACAAGATAGGAGCTTAGTATCAATGCTACAATGTGAAAAAATGCTTGTATTTTCTTCTTCCAGCAAATCGGATTCTGCAAAGGCTCTGTAGGAAACAGTCGCATGGAAAAGTTTGTCACAGTATCCTGTGAAATCTACAGTCAGCAGGTATTTCTTAATCTAACATTAATGTTGCAAGAGTAATACCCCTTTACAAAACAACTATTGAACATTTGAAAGCCCATTTTTAAGTTTTCTCATTCACAAAGAGATGTGCTCCAAGGAAGTGATAAGGTCAGATCAGGAAGAAATTTGTCTTGTGATCGAGCAGACTGCTGTTGGGGGGATAAAAGGCAACAGAGACAATCATACAGAATGTGTCCAGAATGCTCTACAAAGAAATTGCAAATCACAAAAGGAATGCAAGGGGCAATAACTGTAGTTACCCAAGTTTCATGCACCCATCTCCCCTGGCACAAGAAGTATTTCTATCTGTCTATCCTTTGAGCTTCTGTTCAGCAGCTGGTCTTGACAGACTGGATTTGCAGCAGATCCTTAGTGTGACGGGTGATTATATCTGAAAGGATTTGGAAGAGCTTCAATATAGATAATATTTATTCCTTGTTATTTAGGATCCTACCACTGAAGAGGAGAAACAGGAAGCTAATCAGACACCTGGAAAATCCAGCCAGAATCAACAAGCTTCCCATTCAGAAGCTGATCCTTTCTCCCCACATCTGGAAAAAACAGTGGGCTGGGTTAAAATTCTACCCCCTTCAAAGGAGGACATCAGTTTCTATAGCTTAAGAGAAAGTCAAAATGAACATAAAGATGGAAAGCCAGTTCCACCTAAGGCTGTAGGATCTACACCCAGTTGTGATGAAGAAAAGACTCAAGTAAACAAACCAGACTTGACCAAACCAGTCACCGGACCAGTTATTCTCCCTTTTCCTGAAGAACCTTCTCTATCAGACTCATGCCCAGGAGAAGCAAAGCAGATGGATGGCATCCTTCACCCTTTGATAACTAGAAAGCCTACCACAGCCTAGCCAGCATCCAACCACCTCAGCTATCTGTAACAAAATAACAGCTACAGTAGCAACCCAGTCTTTCAATTTGTGTAACATCCTCAAGTAAATAAATTGCTTATCACAGTCTTCATCTTTGGAATTTTCAGTTTTAAGAAAGCACAAGAAGAGATTAGAAAAAGAAATTTAGCTGGGGCATTTTCCAAAAAAAGTAGTTTGCTTTCTAATTCTCAAATGCCTCCCATCAGGAAGAGGATGAAGGAAAGGTAATTGTGAAGGGTAGAAGAACTTGCAGGGATGAGACAGCCCAAAGGCATCAGAGAAAAAAATATGCCAGAGCCCTGGCAGCCAATCCTCCCCGAGGGGAGATGCTCTCAGGGTCCTCAGAGAGTCACACCAGTGAGAGGTTTTGTTATTCTGTGGGTTAACTTCTTATTTATAATGTGATGAGCTTAGCCCATATTTTTATCTTCCAGAGAAGATCTCAAGAAAGATTATTATTTTCCCAGTGCTTTACACCCTCACTTAAAGCACATGGAAAAGGGTACCCACAAGTGAAAGCTCTGCACGTAGCTCTGGCTGCTGGAGAACCAAGCCCAGGCTACTCAGATTCTTATGCTTTACTGACCCTGCTGTGCAGGAAAAAAGATGATTTACAAAATCAGTTTAATTCTTTCTTGAGATAGGCCATATTAACTGCTTTATAATAAAAACCACAGGGACATTCCACAGCCTGTAGCTAAGAAAAATCAATTTCATTGAAGTCAGACATAGTAATAGTACTGACAATAACAAATATAAATAAATGAGAAGACAAGAAGAAGAAAAAGAATGAACATAGGAAAGAAATGTAATTTGTGGCCAGGAGTACACTGATATTTGCAATAATTACGGGGCTCGTATGAGACCACAGAGCCTTTCTCTAGTTGCCACCAGATCTGTAAAACCATTTGTTCAAAACAAAATCAATAAAATATTATTGTTTCTGAAGCTTTTATGATACTCTACCATCCCTAGAGATCCTGCATAATTTCTCCATTTAAAGAGCCTTTCAACAAAAAATTATGGTTTTGTCAAAGAATCCTGGCATTATGCAATTCAATTAAAATGTATTATTTTATTACTATAAATAAGATCTAAAGAAAAGTATTATTTTATTTTGAGTGAGGAAAAAATAATATTGAAATACTGTATGGAGTTATATTCACGACAACTATGTTTGCTTTTTCATTTTGCAAAACCCTTATAAACATAAATTTGATATAAAGGAGAAATCTAATTGGTTTAAAGATTAAAAAAAGCCAAAACATGATGTGTGAAACACATCAACTGAGCCAGAAATTATTCCATTTCAATCCCACATAATGAGAAATTTCAATATATTTCGATTTCATTCATTTCAGAGTAGAAATACATTCCAAATTGGGTAGTTTTCCAAAAATCCTAAAACTCAAATTCTATCCAATTCTTACCGCAGTAGGAGCTCTAGGCTGTGTCAGCATTCCTCTTTTTATCAAATCACCGAATTACAGCACCTTGTTTTTCCCTGGGGAAGTTTCACTTTTTCCAGCTCAGGTTCCTCTAACATGACCAGTGTGTTCTACCTCCCTGCACAGGAATCACTGATTTGCCATCTGCCAAAATTGGGGGCACCAGGCATTGCTCCATGTCCTCACACAGAGCACCCACAGCTGGCTTTGGTGCACCAGAGGGCAGGGCACTGGGGTAACAGCCTGTCACCCTCCGGGGATTTTCAAAATGCTAGTTTCCCCCCTCTTTTCAGTTAATCACCACATTTCCCATTCCAGCTGTTTTAGAACATGCTCCTTTTTGTTAACTGTTTCCACGTTGATTCTAATCTCAGTGAGGCTCCATGAGCTTAATGACACAACTGAGGCTTATATGAACATACACGACTGGAGCACAATTGTGTAGAACATAAGCAGGGGAGTTACAGGGGACATCAAAAAGTGAGGATCCACAGTTTTGAGTATTCCATTTGGATACTGTGTAGCCTGTTCTTCAGATGAGGCTCAGAAATGACATTTGAATCAATATTTTCTCCAGCTCAGATCTGGAATTTGGGTTCAAAGAGTTCTCCAATTTAAAAATAAATTTAAAAAGAAACACAGAAGGGGTGTTTATCTGAGCAGTAACTGTATCCCCAGTGCAGATCAACAAAGCACCAGTGGTCAGTGCAGAGTCAGGATCTTTATTTGGCCTTTATTTGCTGTGGCTGGTCCAGCACAGAGTCCCCTACGCAGTTTCAGTGCCATCGAGGCCACTGCTAACGTTTACCATAATTGAGTCCCGGTGCTGATGTCTAAGATTAAATTCTTGAAGCGCAAGTAGGAGACTGAAGTTGTTCGGTTTCTGTATTTCCTTTGTCCTCAGGACATGTACCTGGATACTGCGGCAGTCCCATATGGCAGTGATATTATTAACAGCTGGTAATGTTTAGTCATCAGGAATTCAAATCCTGCTGCTGATTCAGCAGATTTATGCCCATCTGTGAGTGGGGCAGCACTGCAGTGTTCTCCCTCCAGCACACCCACATGGGCAGATAAGGGCACAGGGTGCACTGTGTCTGGCCTCCACACATTGACTCTACGAGACAGGATTGCAGCAAATCCTCTTAAAAACATGCCCAGGTAGTGCCAAAGCTCTCCATCTTCTGGCCTGGTCTCAGCTTCAAGTCAATCTGAGCAAAGCAGTGGCAGTATCACCTGTGTCCATCCAGTCACACCCCAAATGCTCTCTCCTCTCCCAGGACTGAATTGTTAAGTGCTGCTTCTCCTTGTCCAGCAGAGAACAGGCCAGTAACACCAGGAAGCCCTTCACAGTCATTGGAGATGAGAAGTGGGTGGAATTCTCTATTCACTTTTCAATTTTGTTTCACAGTTTTTCAGCACTCACTGATCTTATGATATTATATCATGCATTAATATCTTGCTATCTGGGCAATGTCCAGCTAAAGTCTGGTCTGATATTTATTTCCCAGCATTCCAGTTTCACATGGACAGTGTTTTTTATTGAGGCACAGATAACCAGTGGTCAATGACCTCCAGGACTGTTGACATTTTTATCAGATATTATCAAGGCTTTACCTTGGAATACAGTTGAGGCCTCAGGAATGCAAAAAAAAAAAAAAAAAAAAAAAAAAAAAAAAAAAAAAAAAAAAAAAAAAAAAAAAAAAAAAAAAAAAAAAAAGGCAGTAATATTAAAAGGGTACTGAAGAAGATTTTCTGGCTTATTTATGCATATGTTGGCTATGTATTTGTTTAGATTTCTTGACTGTCCTTCTCCTACACTCATCCTTGGCCAACCAAATAGATTTTAAAGAGCAGAGCTCCCACAGAAAGCAGAGAACAGTCTGCTCATAGCAGCTGTCCCCCCAAGAAATCAGGGATAGCTGTAAATTGTTATGGCTGTACTTTAGCGAAAGAGTAATTGCTTATTGCATATTATCTCTTTTATGTGTCAGCTCTCCTTTTCCTATTCCCCTAGAATAAAGTTCTATTTATTAAGCATTTCATATGCTGTTTTTCAAGTGGGGAAGATAAGCCTCTTTTTGATGTATTCTCCCAGATCTCTGGAGAGGGTTAGGATGGATGTTTATTACCATATCCTTAAGGTCTGAATGTGGATCACCTCTTACTGTTGCAAGTCAAGCCTTGGTAAAAGTCATAAACAAGGTTTTGATAAGCTACTCATGAGAAATGCCATGTTTGGATACAGCTTCCTATTCCTTCCAGCAATGTTTACAGAGATGGCTTCATTAAAGCAACACACAAAACTTACAAGTAATACATATAAAAACAAAGTAAGTTTTTAAAAAAAATACCAAACTGGAGGAGAAGTGATAAAAACACATTATACTGACTTAAATACAACCAATATTTAATTAACTGCTCTTACTGTGCCTGGAGTGCTTGTCCATGCAGTACTTTAATAATAGAGTTCAATCTTTCTTTTCCAAAGAAATCAAGGACAAAACTCTCTAGAGTGCGAGCAGAATCTTACTTTACTTCTACAGTCAGTTTTGCAGAAATTGTATATTTTCCACTGTTTATTCAGACCGTTTCTATTTTATATTTAAAACATACATAAGCTACTGCCAAGGAAATGATCAGTGTCACAATGAACAGCCCAGAACAAAAGAGGAAAAAAAAGAACAAACAATCTGTAAACAACAGACAGCTAAGGGAATTATGTTATAAATTATCTAATCTAATGCCTTTCTTCAGTATGACTGCCCATTTGAAAAAATTAACCAGTATTGTAATGAATGAATTGAGGTGCAATTTGGAACACAGCAGTGATGTGACTATTATTTTTAACTGATGAGATGTATTTCAAATGTCTTTGATTATTTAGACAGCACTTATTTCACTGCTTTTTGTCCATCCTACAGAAGAGATTCTGAATTACTATAATGGAACATTTTAAAAGCAAAACCAAAAGAAATGTCCTATTTTATTAGAACAGTGGTACAACCACCCCAGTACTCATCTCTCACAATGGCAAAAGACAACTGTGCTTAGGAGAAACACACAACCTGCCCCTCTATGTAAACCATTCCCCTTGTACTTTTCCAGTGCCCAGAATCGTTGTACCTGGGACTTTAAAGAGGACTTTTCTGCTTAGCCCTTCTAGGATCCATGGAATGACCAGCTGCCAATGGACTATCCTAACCAATTTCTGCCCCTGCTGATTGTGTCTGCCTCCAGATCTTTCTGTGACAACAAGTTCCACAAGTTCACCACCCATTGCAGAGGGACTGTTTGTATCCATTTTCAGCTGATTTGTGCTAGTTTTGAGCTCCCCTGGTTCTAATATTGTAAGATGCTCCATTTAGCTTTTCTACTACAAGAGAACTGTTAACTGTGTCCTGAACTATAAAAGAAATCCACTGCTTCAGCTCAATGCATTTTGAAACATGATTTCTTAGACATCAGAGGTGCCAAAAAGTGGAATTTTTTAAAACAAGGGTTAATGAAATGAGGTAATGGTCGAGGATGACTACCCGTTATATTTCTGATTGTTTCTCAAACTGTAAGTAAAAAAACCCTTCAAGGTCAAACATGTAAACCCAAGTTACAGAATCACAGAATGGTTTGAGTTGGAAGGGACCTTAAAGATCATCCAGCTTCCAGCCCCCAAGTCAATTATACAACGAGCACCTTTTTCTGTGAGAAGCTAATCCAGCCTTCACATCAACCAGGATTTGGAAATTTCCTCATCTGAGTCTGACCTTATCATTTTGGACTCACACTGAATTTTTGTATTTTCTTATTCGGTGTTTGAATTTTGTATTCCATCTTCAGCCACTCCCTGACAAGCAATTACTGATGTCTTAAACTATCCTGAATAAAAGATTTTGAATACAATGAGACAGCATCTCCTCCTTTCTGCATAGCAGAGGATGCTGGTGTATCCTGTGAAAGGTATGAATCTTAATATTGTACTGCATTATTTTAATGAAAACCAAAAAAAAAAAACCACAAAACCAGCAATTCTCTAAAGAAGTCTATGAAGGCTGCTACAGCCAAAGAGCACAAAAAACTGCTCAGATTGAGAATGCAAAGGCAACTTTATATCACTTCATGACGTGCCTGGATTATGGGTATTAAGCCAGTCCCTTTCTGTGTACCAGTCTGAAATGATGTAAAGCTGATAGAAGTCTGCTCCAAATTTTCTTGAGCTGGAAGAGTAGCAGGTACTCACATAGAAACTACAGACCTGTGAGTGACCTCTATCCCTTTTCCAACTCTGGGTGATTCCCTTGTTTCCCTTTCACTAGTTCCCTGCTAGGTAAGGATCTGTAAAAACAAGGATAAGGACAGACCCATAATTTGACCACAAACATTTCAGCATATTTTCTGTTCAACTGTTTTAATACTAAACAGAAGACCAAGATTATGTAACACCTGCACCATAAATTGGGCCTTCTTACTGCCAGGCTCATTCCCTGTTGGAATAAGTACTTTTCTTAGTAAAGCATTATTGCACAATGCCTGCATAAAGAATCTCAAACCGGCCCTTTGATGAGTAGTCCAGAGAATATTATTAGGCCCACTTTCCTCAAAATCTGCTAAATCACTATATAATCATTTACTTGCTGTTTGCAAATGTTAATCCAGGGTCAAGGCAATGACTGTCTGACATGACACTTAAATTATATCAAACCATGCCCTTTTAGCATTAATTTATAACTTTGGTGGAGTGTTCTGATTTAAAAGCAGACTGCTGGCTTTATCAGGGCATGAGCAGAAGTGACCTAAAACTGCAAACAAAATGCTGCTCCTAGCTTCAGCTTTTTTTCTAACACTACTGCAGTGTTCTAATGCCCAAAACAAAGCAAGCTTTACACCTGCAGACTGTAACACCATTGAAACAGATGCAGGAGTGGCCCTGGATTTGGTCAACAAACACCGCAGAGATGGTTATGTTTTTGGTTTGTTCCGTGTTGCTGATGCACATGAACTACATACAGTAAGTATCCATTTAAAGGCTGATTTACACAAGACTGTGATTTTTAAATAATGAGCCAGGTCATTAAAAGATTGCTTTTAATGTTGATGTAATTCAATGAATCAGCTGTGATTGACACTACCTCAGTACTCATTTGTGCATGATTTATTGCATGTAAGCTTGATTTCAAACGATCCTGAATGTCCTCTATTCTCTTGGCCAACAGGGTGTTGGCATAAGAGTTGCTCTGAACAGCTTTATACAGCACTGGAAATTAATCCGTCCTGTCTGTTGTCAAGTCTCAGATGTTATACTCAAAATT
Organism: Empidonax traillii; assembly: GCF_003031625.1. Taxonomy (NCBI): domain Eukaryota; kingdom Metazoa; phylum Chordata; class Aves; order Passeriformes; family Tyrannidae; genus Empidonax; species Empidonax traillii. Next base: position 61,692 of record NW_020955485.1, on the reverse strand, counting down.
CAGATGTTATACTCAACATTTATATTGGGAAGGTTTCTTTAATCCGTGAACGTCTAACATCAACTAGATCAATGTATCCTGCAAGACTAGTATTTTGTTATTATCCTAATTTTGGAGATAGCTGGTTAACTGGCAGGAAGGGAAAAAGGCAGAGAAAGGCGAAGCAGTTGCCACTCTGCAAAACAGGGGAGGGGCTGGATAGAGAATCCATAGCAGTCATTTCCTTTTTCCTTCCTACTTCTATTTCTGCTTCCTAGAGAGGATACATGAGCCTTTCTCAATGATTGCCTAAATGCCAAAACAACTGATAGTGGAAAAAGTAGCAGAACACAAAATTTCTTTAACTAACACGTAAGAGACCAAGGACAGGCAGATTTACTCATGCACCTGGTACCCTTTGGCTGCTTGGCAATGCAGTTGCATCCAGACACACACAGTTTTGGAAGCGTTACACATCTCAGTACAGTAAAAGGAAAAACAGGCTAGTTTTTGATGAGACTGCTCAATACTGCCTGCTAGGACAAGTAAAGCTCAGGAAGTGACCCAAAGCCCTGGTTCCCACAGGTCTTCAGCTACCATTTAAAAAAACTTGATGAACTATTTTGCTTTTCAAAGACAAGGATGTGGCGAGTGACAGCGTTGAGTTTTATGGAGTAGCCAGGCAGTTGAAGAGCTCACCTAGGAAGGAATCAGTGGTCTTCTGCATTCAGATTTCAACCCTCAAGTCTCCTGTCCTTGAAGAATGCTGCTGCCACACAGCAATGTGTGTGAACTCCTGTGAAGTGGAGCTACTGGGCAGTAAGGCATGCAAAATTCACTGGATGAATGACAAAAACCATAGTTGTTTCTAAACAGAAAAATCTCAGCATTTCTACATTTTAAGCAATTATTGACTATATAAACTTTAGAGCCATAACTTGGAATTGGGACCAGCACTGAGGATTCACACTTTCAGATGAATGCTATAACCACTGGACTACCGTGCTTATGTTTTGCTTTCATGCACTTACTGAACTTTGCTGTCTTCGCAGTCCAGGGCCACAGCTTCAGCTGTCACACAGAGCATACAAGAACAGAAAAGACCTTTCTATCTACCTGACAGTCAAAGAATTCTCCCTGTAAGGTCTCTGTATGTTCTTAGATCTAAAGCCACAAGATGTGTTTCCTGCACACTGGGCATGTACACTATTGTACAAGAACTTTTGTTGCTTCCCTGCCAAGATGATATTATATATATGTGTGTGTGTGTGTGTGTGTGTGTGTGTGTGTGTATGTATTTATAAAAGAAAAAAAACATTATTTTTCTTATCTCCATGCAATAGTGTGCATCAGGTCTATCACATCAGCTCCCTCAGAAACCTAAGCAGAGCAATTCCCAGCAGCCAGATCTCTACTGGGTTTACATGGGAGTTCTAGAAGCTCAAAATACTCAAGTATCCAGAACAGAACAGTCCTGGGCTTGAGTAGTGCCCAAGATGCTTTTAAAACAACCAAGAAGGCACCATGTAAGACTTTTTTTTTTTCCCCAAGAGCTATCCAGTAGATGAACAGAGGAATTTTCTACTGTATATTTGGATGTACAGATTTAACGTTACCCAAGATCTGCTTTAGGCTTTAGTGAATCCAAACACATTCTGCTGAAGAAAATAAGTCTTTGCCAGGGATGAATTGGCTTTTTTAGCATTTCACAAGTTTAGCTGCCAAAGTGCATCACACATTTAGTAATTTCAGTTTTAGAGGATTCCTAGTGAATAGTGTTTTATGAAAGACTGTCTTAACTATCTCACCTTTCCATTCAGTGCAATTCCATAAATACAAATCAGAAAATAGTGTTTCTCACTGTCTCTGCTCTCTGTTTGAATTTTACCAATATGTTGACAAGCAGTTTGAAATTATTGAGATTTATAAAATAAATAGAAACACTAACTACCCCTAAGCAGAGAATAAACATGTGTCCAGTGGGCAGGATGTGTGTCCAGGACAATTATATTCTTTTCCCAATTCTGTCATTAAACAACATATGTCTTTGTGCAAGCCACCTAACCCCTATTTTAAAATTAGAGACAATCCTAAGATATATGCATTCTGCAAAACTAGTGCTTAACATGACACTGGTGGACTCTCACTAATAAAAATATTACATTAGACTGCAGCAATTCTTTCTCAAGGTCTTGTGTATACAGAAACACTCTAAAAAAAGAACCTGAATGGATGAAACTTCATAAAACCTGAGGACATTTATTCACATTGAAGGGCTTTACATGATTTTTATCTAAATGACAAAATAAAATACGTATGTGTTCATTCTGAATGTCCATACGAGGGCTGAATGAAGTTTTAATAATTCATTCCAAATGTGAATTGAGATTCATTCCCCTGCAGAAAAATAAAAAACTGCTTCTGTGGGCCACAGAAAATTCTTAGCACCACATCCCATTACACTGGCAGCCAAATTCAAATTTTAATTCTTCGTCCTATTCGCTCAGGAGACAGAATATATTAGAAGAATTTCAGAGCTAAGGCTCCTGACTTTGTAGGGATTATTACAGCTTTGTTGCATCACTCCCTGAATAAACTGATCAGGAAGCAAAGTTCTGAAAGAGGATCTGATCACTAAGATAATTTGAAATGGAGGTAGCTATGTAATTGGCTGCCTACACAACTGATGTCCTCATAGAACAATGTGTTCTGTGTGAAAATCAGAAAGAGGGAATGGCAACTTTTTAACACTGACATTTTCTGTATTTGATGAATGCCAGGTTAACAACAGACTCTTCTCACGAGTTCTCAACAAAAGGATAAGAGGCAACAGTTACAGTTGCAGGAAGGGAAATTCTGAATAGGTATAAGACTAAAAGAAATCATGGCAAAAGTGGTTAAGTACTGGCATGGCCCAGAGAGGCTGTGGAACGTCTGTATGGGTGATGCCCAGAATGCAGCTGAAACTTTGAAGTTTTAGCTTTGCCTTGAGCAAGTGGCTGGGCGAGATGACCTCCAAAGTTCCTTTCCAGCCTGAACCCTTTCTACATTTGTCAGCTCAGAAAAACCTTCATAGAGAACTGGAGAAGCTTCATTAAAGATTAAACATATCAACGTTAAAAAAAGTTTCTCTCAGATCAAACTTCTCATCTACAAACTCTTTTTTACTTGCGCTTCTCTTCCAGGGAAATTCATCAGTCCTCTACCTAACTTTGGATGTGCTGGAAACCGAATGCCCTGTCTTATCCAGAAAACACTGGGAGTCCTGTGAATACAGTGATACTTATCCCATGGCAAGTAATGGTACCCGCACTGAGTCATACACCAATAATTCATTAACTTGATCTTCATCTGAGCTGCCCAGAAATTTGTGTCACAAAACCTCCAAGTGAAGACTGGGCTTTAATATGGTTTACTCTAAAATAAAATCTATTTAATTCTAGAGTTGTTAAACATAAGCTAAAGGATTGGAAAGGGGGTGACTCTTCAAATAAGTGTAGCTTTATTTAACTAGTAGTCTCAAAGGAACTATCCTCCACATTCCACTGCTTGTAGCAGAACTTATGTTTTAAGGGCAATTTGCTGACAACTAAAGGGCACTGGAAATTATTTTTTAAGCATGTTCCTAGTATATGAGCCAGAAATACCAGCGGTGTATTTTGTCAGTTTTCTGTCACAGCATTCGTGGTATGACAATGTGAAATATTGGTGGTGTCAGTACACGAGTGATATACAGCAATACTTGCCCTTTCTTTTTTTTCCAGTCCAATGAGGCAGGCTGGGATGAGAACTCCCAGTCCAAAACTTTGTTTAAATAGGAGAGTTTGGTTACTATGACAAAGGACAAAGCAGGAAGGCCACGAGGAGAGAAGAGAAGGCATTTACTCTTTTTCTTAAGATGGGGAAAAGGAAGAAAAGGTCCCTCCACTTTTTGATAAAGGTTTATGAACCCAACATCCTCATCTCCCCTGTTAACTAGTATTATCTCACTGTAAATAAGTACTAGCATGGCTGAGAAGGCTGGTTCAGTTTTCCATTGTCTACTCAGTCGTGCACTCTGAGAATTAAAATAAAGGCTCTTGTAAAGAGAGATCCCATTTTATCTGAAGACAAATTTTGAGTGGTACCAGATCAAACATTCCATTAATGACCACATCTGTTATTCTTGGAGGCACTGCACATTAAAAAGAGGTTTAATTTCTATGATCACCTACATCCAATTAAATCCAGTGAAAATAACATCATGTATTATGAATAATCATGTATTCTTTTTTCCTCTCAGGACTTTGGGCAGTGTAAGATTATCACATATACAAACCATCTGCTGAAGAAACCTCAGCTATATGGATTTAATTGTACATTAAGTCCAGGTAAAATAACCACTGTTGTAAGCCAATGCATACCTCAAACCAGCCCTAGTACCAAAGCCTGTGCACCACCAGTATAGGGGAACCGTAACAGATTCATTCATCTGCTTGCAATTCATATTTTAGATAATTCAAATGGAATGTTAAGAATGAGTAATAGAATTAAGGTTACCCTGCTCTTCTAAACCAGACTTTATTGATGTCAGATGATATCACCATTCCAGTCCACCAAAACATCATAATGAATATCAGAACAAATGTAAACTTGGAAAGAATGCCCATCTGGGCCAGTAAGACTCTAAGGTGGAGCTAAAAGATTTATAAGAATATTCATTTTCATGGGTTTGGGTTTTTTTCATGTTACAAGACAAATCCATATTTGTGGAGTGAGGGACAGGTATTTCACTTCCAAAGAAATGCTGCATTTCAATTTCTCATTATAAGTTCACACTAAAAGCACAGGCACGCTCACAAGAGTATTAATATCCATTGCAATATTAGTAAATCCTCTGTTTTTACAGTTCCACCTGATTTATTAGAGTGCAAAGATTGTCCTGTGAAAATTGAAGTCTTAGAAGTCACAGAGCAACACAAAGATATTGCTACAAAGGCCCTGAGGAAATTCAAGATCGAGAGTAACCACACAAACTACTTCGCTGTGGACAAAGTTGAAAGGGTTTTAAAGATGGTAAGTGGCATTTTGTCCTAGAATTACTTATAAACTACCAAATTTGGTGAGCAGTTCCAATAACTCCATATTTGAGTGATGTCAACATGACGACTTATCCCTTGGTTGATTTGAAATATAACCCTCACATCACCAAAATTTTTTGGTGGTAAATATTGGAGACATTTACTGAAACAGCACAGGGTCATTCTGACAATGTGTCAGCTCAGGACAGCTCTGTAATGAAGTCCCACAGCCCCTCCCATAACACATCCTGATGTTGGAAACTGCCTAAATTACAGCATGCCAACCTCACCTCCCTGCAGCTTTTAATATTGCTCAGAAACCTGACAGTGTCCCACACTGTACCCCATGCAGGATATACCCCCACTCCTGTTTAGCAAATGGCTGTTTCCAGATTGCCTGGATTCATGTATTTCTCCCCAAACACTTTGTTTTCAGCTACACTGACACTTTAGATTGTACCACTGGATTGGAACAGACTGCCTAACACTCAGAAACTGTGAATTACAATAAAAAACTATACCATAAAGTATGTGCATCCACTTTTAACCAGTTTAGTTAAAGTAGTGAAACTTGTGTGTGCACACATGCTATGGACACCTTTAACACAGACTTGAAATAAAGTACTGTTACAGTTGGAATTAAAATGAAACACCTCCTTATGGATTTTAATAGGATCACAAAGGCCTTCTCCCATATTCATATGGAGTAATGCCTTCTCTATGAATAATGCCCCTGCCATGAGAGAAAGCAATAGTCTCACAGGTTTCACTCCAAATTAACATCAGCACTCTGCACCCTCATCACTGGAAAGGGGTGGTTGCCATCCAGTAGATCTCTCTATTTTCACAGGAACAGCAGTTCAGCTCCAGGAGGACTCTAAGGACATCACCGCCTAAAAACACAAGCTGTAAAAGTAACAGGTTTTATAACACACACACACTAGACACAGAATTAAAGTAAGCATCCCTGGAACTTGTGAGGGTGTGAGGAAAGTAAGGTATAAAGTATCTAACCTGTTTTCCTCACTGAATATGTGTATTTGTACGAACACTTGAACAGGACACGAAAGGAAAGCGTGACCTCGATGGGATTTTGACAAGATGAAATATGGTTGCTTTGAAAATTACAGGATTTTAAATACACCTAGTTACCAATTCTTGTTTGACTTCTTGGTTTCAGACTGCCTCCCGGGAAGGTCACATTTTAGGATTCTCTATAAAGGAGACAAACTGTTCTGAAACTGTGCAGCAAGAAGATCAGGCATTGGGATGTGATTTTCTCCATGACTGGCACGCTGTAAGTAAAGTCTTAGAATAAGAACTGATACAATGGGTGGGACCAGAAAGATTTACCAATATATTTCCAAATGTTTCTTATAACCATCAAGCCACACTCAAAATTAAAGGTCCAGGACGCCCAAGCCCAGATCTTAATTTTACAGCTGCTTCTTTTTATTTTATAAGGAGACAGGTTGAGCTCTCAAATCTAAATGTAACTGGACTCTGGCATGTTAGAGGCCTAGAGCTTTTCAGGTTGTATCTGGCTTTTGCATTCAAACTGTGGCCAATCCCTAGCAAATCATTCATGCTATGTTCATAAAAACTTTTCCACTAATATGAGTCATAGATGCTGAAAAATATGCATGTCTTATGGCATCCCAGTAAGCTCAGGGTTACTTTTTTCTCCTCTGCTGCAGAGGAATGGAGAGTAGATTATATAAATCAAGCTTGTCTGCAGATAACCACCAAAGTATTCTCCTCACCCCACTTTCCCATTACCACAATAGTCTACACCAAGCTAGGCAAGGTCTCATAATTTCAGAATAAATTATTTCCCAGAAAGTAAATTGAAGGAATGAAACAAGAACATAGAAAAAATCATGTAAAACTTCTGCTTTATTTGCATCCATCTTCCTCTCTGACTTTGTATACCCCAGAAGGCTGAAAAAGATTGTGATACAACTGGTAGCAGAGTCACAAGTTCACTACAATGAAGCACAAAATGAAATGGCCATAGAGGGTTTGAATTCTGTTCCCAGTGCTGCCCCCTCTGCTGTGCGTGTAAAATGCCAGTAACATTTTTAATCATTGATCATAATGGGCTACTAATGGCCCAAACATATATCAAGATAAAGCATTCACTAGAGGTAGCATACACAGAAACCCTCATACGAGTTTTGTGCTCTTTCATATGAGCAATTCCACACACAACGACTGGACAGCAGGAGAAAGTCACGGCAAACAGGATGCTAAGGGAAGAAATGCTAAAAAGTTACAATAAATTATTTTTTAAAACAAGGAAAAAAGTTCTGCTTTGAACTTTGGCTGAAACAGCACAGCTACACAGTGACAGGTTTTGAGAATTTAGCAAAATTTCAGGATAGCACTATCTGAACATGTGTTTGACAAGCAAAGACAAAAAAAGGGAATACAAATCAATCACTCACAGTGTGAGTCTCTTCTTTGGAGGCATCAGGAGCTGGCCAGTTTCTTAGACTTCAAAAGAGAAGTAAGATGGGGAGTAGAAGCCCTCTGGATGCTCATGGCAAAATGGTCATCACGGTCAAGAACCCTCAAAAATGGCACATATTTGAATCATTATTAATTGCTAGAAAGCCTTGGCCAGAAAGCTCAGGATTTAGCTAAGCTATGTGAACACACTCAGGTGCTGAGGGAACCAGCCTCACTCGTAAAACGTGCAACTGTCAGTAGCTTCTGTTAACTCCATCACAAGAACCCAGATGTGCACTGCAGTTCTTTTTTGCTTTTCTTTTGCTTAGCACATGGGATTCTGCACGGCGAGAGTGATCAGTGATGCAGATGAACCTGATGGAACAGATATAAGTTGTGAAATCTACCATCCCTGGGTATGTACTCACTTGTGGACATGTCTCCAGGTTTATTCTTGTGCAGGTTACAGCAACCTCGCTTAGTCCATGCTGGCAGGTGATTGTAACAATTGTTTATGCCAATTTATTACCGCCTGGATGTGATGCATCATCTTAGGACAGACCGACCTTTGAGGTCAATCAGAAGATGAATTAGAATTGAGCTGTCACTACTAATCCCTCCAAGTCTTCTCTCAGGTCAATCACTTGGCTTAGTTTAAGAGAGTAAAGACTGGCAAACACGTTCAAAGGAATTTTAGAAAGCAAGAGGAGGGGAGATGATCTTTATCATATTTGGTATTACAGTTTATATTACAAGAGGTACTTTAGTGTGGTTTTGTTTTGATCTGTCACAAATATTTCTCAGCTGGTTATATAATTTTGATATGGTGTAGTATTTCCAGAAGATTTTCAGTAATTTGGCATTTTTTCATCTACTCCTTCTCTTCTATCTTGAAAAAAATGCACCTTTTTTTCCTTAAAGATCATTTGAGCTACAAACGCAGACCTACTAACTCCCACCTCTCTCCTTCCCATCACTGTCCTAGCAACACCTGACTTAATACTTCCTCCCCTGGTATTTTTATAAACAGCAGCTTGGCTTTGGGCGAAGAGGCAAAGGTGGAAAACCACACAGACATCCCCATTTTCGTCATCATTTTGGTCACAGACATCATCATAGACATCATCACAGACATGAATGTCCACCCTCTTCTCAACCCAGACCTGAAGACCCCGAGCATAACCACAACTTCAGCAAGGAAGATCAAGACAGCCATGAAGGACTTGCTCCTCCTCCTCCCCCTCCTCCTCATGGACCAGATCACCCCCATCC
>NW_020955485.1:27587-52847 GCF_003031625.1 Empidonax traillii | reverse complement strand
GAGCTATCCCAGTTCATCACTCGCTCTTTCAGCACTGGTGAAGGTATTGCCTTCACTGGCTCAAGACTAACAGAGATGCCAGAAGATCCAGGCTTTCCAGATCACCCTACGCAATCAAAATCATGCCCAGGAAAACCCAAACTTGTTCTTCCAAAAATTTTGCCGTTATTTCCACAGAGCTCTACAGCAGAAAATTCTCCTATATGACCCCAAAGAAAGGTGTTCCAAGCTTGGGAGTTGCAGGGCCAATGACGGTTCTTCAAAGAATGAAAACAGCACATGGAGAAGGGGGGAGGAGGAGCACTAAAAATAATCATTTAGTATCACCTGTATCTTCATCCTGGCTATCTCAGGCTCCACTGTGATTGAAGGGCTCAAAATTCTGAGTCCCTCAGATACTGTCAATGGGTAAAAATCTCCCCAGTAAACAATGTTCCTTCAGTTCTAACTAAAAGGAAAATTCCCTAAGAGTGAAAACCACCATATAAAATCTTTAATTTTGTCATCATTCGTAATTATAATGTACTTCTCGGAGGAATCTGACCCAGAGGAAATTTGACTGCCTTCCACAAGAAGTGATCCATGGCACTACACTCATTCATACTTTATACAGATTCAAAGAAAATAAAAATATGCAAGCATTTTTTTGTTGACACAGTTGCCTAAGTTTTGTCTCTTTTTTTGTTACTACGTATTTTTAGCTATTAATATTAAACTAATAAATTATATTAAACTATTAAGCTATTTAAACATCCATGAAGCAAACTCCAACGCAAATTGATTAATGGTGTTTGGGTTACCACCTTTACCTAGAAAAGGCCTGAGAACAGTTAATGACTTGCAGTCTCACACTGCAGGGTGGCCCACACAGGTGCTTCCATTGCTACAGCTGCTGGTGGTGATACCCAGAAATACTGCAGTCAAGGAGAGCCCCTTTCAAATAGCTCATAATTGCTCTCAGGGGAAGAGAAAAGCAGATGCACGTAATAAGTCCTTCATGTAAATGTTTTCTTTATCGCTGAACTTCCTCAATGGAAACTGAGTTAGGAGGAGCAGGAAGCAAGAATAGGGGAGCCTCTTCATACTCCAGCCCACATCAAGGTTGAGTCCATTGAGACAGGCCCAGGACCCCAGTGAGCTGGTTCAGAACACTTAACTAATAAAAACTTGGGATTAATCTCAAAAAATTAGGAATTTCATCCTCAAAATAGCTTTTTAACGGTATAAAGTGAAATACAGTGTTAGGGCTACATTGAAGGAAAAGAAACAAAATGGGGACTCAGTGAAGCTGCGTGAAGGTTGACTAACTTTTAGAAGCCTGTCAACATGTATAAACAACCTTATTTCTGGCACAGTTTATCCACAATCTCTACTAAAGTTCATTTTCTTTAATCAAAACTTGTAACAAGTGTGGTAGGTTGACCCTGGTTGGGTGCCAGGTGTCACCAAAGCTGCTCCATCACTGCTCTCTTCAGCCAGGCAGGGGACAGAAAATACAACAGAAGGCTTCTGGGTCAAGGTAAGGACAGAGAGAGATCACCCACTGAACACCCTCATGGCCAGTCTGGGCTTGGGGAAATGGGTTTAAGTTATTACCAATCAAACTGGAATAAGATCATGAGAAATAAGGTTAATTCTTTAATATACCTTTTCCCCAGCCCAACCTTTTTCCCTATCATCTCTGTCTCCTCTCCTCAAGCAGTGCAGGGGGATGGGAATGGGAGTTGCAGTCAGCCCAGCACGTTGCATCTGCCACTCCTTTTTCCTCAGGAGACTCTTTACAGTCTTCCCTTGCTCCATCCTGGGATCCCTCCCCCTGGACACTGTCCTTCATGAACTGCTCCAGTGTGGGTCCTTACCACAATATACAGTCCTTTAGGAACAAATTGTTCCAGAGAGGGTCCCCTGCAGGATCCCAAGTCCTGCCAGCAAACCTGCTCCAGCACAAGCTTCCCACAGCCTCCATGGGTAATCCATGTGCTCTGGTGGCTCCCTGCTCCACCACTAACCTCCATGAGTTGTAGGGGGACAGCCTGCCTTACCATGGTCTGCCCCACAGGCTGCAGGGAAATCTCTGCTCCCGCACCTGCAGCACCTCCTCCCACTCCATCTTCACTGATGGTGGTGTTTGCATAGTTGTTTCTCACATATTCTCGCTCCTCTCTCTGCTATTGTTCTTCCCCAGTTCTTTTTTTTCCCCTCTCCACTCAGTTTTGCCAGAGGCACTCCCACCACTGCTGACAGGCTCAGTCCTGGCCAGAACTGGATCCATCCTGGAGCCAGCTGGCACTGGCTTTGTCAGACACAGGAGAAGCTTCCAGCAGCTTCTCACAGAAGTGAGCCCTGCAGCCCCCTGCTACCAAAACCTTGCCATGCAAACCAAATACAGCAAGACACAGCTGGAACACAGGAGATGAGGAAAACCCAAGGTGTTCATAGATCCAAAGAAAAGCTATTTGGTGCCAAACCCCGGAGACAAACACCAGATGTTCTCAGCCAGCCCCAATCCCAGCTCTGCCAGACACAGGGAACATTGTTTAATCCTTTGTTCTTGGGTGTCACATATCTGTAATGGTAACAAAGCACCATGGACTGACTAATCCATGGTCCAAAGGCAGTCTCTGCATGGCAGCAGAGTTGGACATCCCCAACAGTATTGAGAAGGACAACGTTTATCACGTATTATTGAAGACTACATGACATTCAACCATATGCATCCGTCCAAAGACCTTTTTCAAACAAGCTCTGAGAGCTACAGTTCTCAGAACTACTGCAGTCTGAACACTAAACAGGTCTATGAAAGTTACAAGGTATAAGTCCAGAATTTCCTTGCCAGTGGGACCTTCTTGGGTGTTTTATTTAAGCCTTGTGGAATTCATTCTCATTCGCAGATTGGATGTTAAGAAGTCAGAAAGCTACAAACATTCTTTCTCTTTTCCTTAAGAGCTGTCCTGCTTGGTCTAAACCTGTTCCCAGCTGCAGCCATTTATCCTGTTACCTTGATGGCAGGTGGATAACCTTACTGTCATTCTGGTGACCACACAAAGTTTATTTAAATAAAGTCAGACATTTATTTGCAGTATAAACAGGCTATGATGAAAACCAACCAACCCCAGCAATCCACTTGTTCTGTTTACTTAGCTATTGCTCCTGAAAAACAGAAGAGGTGACTAAAACCCTGCCAGGCATTTCTTTTCCATTTAGTTTTTAAGGAGCCTTCTATTCAGGTGGCCTTTTTGATTCAGTTATGAAACCTTACATTGTACTAGTACTCTGCTGTAGCTTTTTCTGCAGCAGAGCCATCCCTCTTCCATTTGAATTGTCCGACTGTGATGACCCTGATGTCTTTAAAGCTGTCGATGCAGCACTGCAGAAGTACAATGGCGACAGAGCAACTGGTAATCAATTCGCTCTATACGTGGTGATGGAAGCCAAGAGAACTGTAAGTAGACTTTGGGGGAAAAAAAAGAAAAAAAAGTTGGGATTGTTTATGCAGTGTGAATCAGCTTATCTCCATCTCGTTTTTAAGGGGGCAAGCATGACAGCACAGTGCCTTCCAAAAACGTTTTAAAAAATCGAAGTGACTTGCACAGTACGATACTCGTTCCCATGACAAGCAGGGACGTATTTTATGTTCTTATCAACAGAACTGTGTGTGCTGGTGAATTGCTTACTAATACAAGGACTAAAGAATAGAAAAATTCTATCACTAATACAATTTGTCTTACTAATCCCCTCTGTTCTCTCCTTTCTTTGTTGGGAATTTTACCCCTTTCTATCATCACTAAGGTTTTCAGATCAATGGTAAAAAACTGCTTACTAAAAACATTATATAATCTTGACTTGGCAAGAGCTGGTGTCACAAATAAAAACGAATGACCTGATAAAGTTTGGCAATACTCTGAATTGTTTGGGAATATTATTTGACTGACACCTGTCTTAAGTCAAAGATCTAACTAACAGCACCAGGTGGTATATTAGTCGAACAGGGTGACAGCTAAAATTACAGGAAAAAAAAAGAATGCAACATGATCCTTTGCCTGGAGTCCTTCTGTATAACCTTAATCTAACAAAAGAGTATTTACCTCTGAGAAGCATACAAAGATGGTATTACCATAATAATGACAGGCACTACTTTACTTGAAAATAACATTAGCATTTTTTTTCTACTGGATTGGATTTTCAGATTTAAACCACAAGAAAACCAGTGTCAGAGAGAATATTTTGCAGCCCAAAATCACAAGGCACTCTTAACCAGCTAGAAATTTACCTCAGAAAGGGGACGTGCACTCCTAAATGCCTTACAGCAAACTACCCCCACCTCCTGGCACCCGCCCTCTGGTGTTCCTGTTTACACACTGTGGAGATTTAAGCATGTGGAGACAAAGACTAAAATCAGGAAATCTTTTATGCAATTAAATAAATGAATAGCCTCACTGTTTTCACTGAACCACACTCATCTTTAACAATAGCCAAATGCAAACATCTCTGTATCAGAGCTGTAATACCACATTCTTTCTGCTGATGTTCCCAAAGGAGTTTCAGCATTTTATCTTGAATAATGTTGTATTTTTAAGAATACACATTTCTTGCAATTATTATTCATCTTTCCTTCTCTAGATATCCATCTTTCCTTTCCTTAAAAGATCTGAAGTGGAAATCAACTATTACTTTGAATCACTGATCTGATTACGATGTTAAGTAAAAAACAGAGAAAAGGAATCTGCAATTGAAATTTCCTCATACTGGAGATTCTTTTCTAAAAAGAGTATAGATTTTACTCCTTGCTAGTCTCACAATGTTGAATACATTAATTAAATAGCTGGTTATTACATATTCATGTACATCCATTATTGATAGGGTAATAAAACATAAAAGCTGACTAGTGAAAGACTAAACCTGCCCCAGTTAAAGGCATAGCTGCTCATAATAATAATGAAATAAACCCATAGCAAATAACATACCAAAACAATGTCTTTTCTTATGTATTTTGTTTACTCACTGAGCTGATTTACTGCAGATTTAGAACACTGTAACAGAGAACAGAATTTGGCTCTTTTTAAGTCCCAGACAATATAATCTGATGCAGCTCCATAAATGTCAATTTCTTCCTGCTGAGGATTAAGTCTATTATATTTTTAGAGCTCTTTTTATCCTTTTTTACAACCTGCAACCATTATATCAGGTACTTGTACACTTCTTCGTAGCTGTAGCAATACATAACAGGAATTGAGAGAAGGCAGAATATAATTCTGTGTCTACATCAGTGTAAATCCAGCATATGCCACCCACACCAGCTCAGCTTCTCTTTCTTGGTACCACTAAGGCAAGAATTATCATTTAATTCTCCCAGCGAATAATAACTGGTTATTTGAAAATAACCAGTGCTAAAATACAGCAACTGCCTCTTTGTATTTGAAAAGTTACATTGGCAGAGCATTTTTAGTGGCTGTAAAAGATTAGTAACTTCTGACTTCATACCTTCTCTAAAGGATGAACCACAAACTTTGGAGTGTGTCACCATCACCTGCAGGCACAGGCTCACTGCTTGCTTTACGGCAAGGAGAAAATGCCCGCTACTGATTTACCAACTTCTGAAATACTTCCACGAGCCAGGCCAAACTTTGCTGAATACTTTTTATTCATCTCATGGGATTCCTGAGGCTGCCCTCGGCTGCAGCTCAGCCTGCAGTGCCCGCAGAAAACCGCAGGCAGTGCCAAGGGCTGTCTCCAGAGCACAAGCCCTGCTCGGCCCTTCCTGCAGGTGGCACAGCTGAAGTTCCCCGGCTCCCCCACCATGGGCACTGCCAGGCTGCCCCAGCGCTGCTGAGCCCCGGCTGCCAGGGGAGCTGCACAGAAGCAGAGTAGACAGATCTGGGAGAAGGCCAAGAGTGAGAGCGAGGGAGTCAGACAGGAGCACAGTCCAAGCTGGTGATTATGCTAACAATCCAAACAGCCATCCAAACTGGCTTTTCTGGAGTACATTTAAATGAGATTATAAAACCTAACCACTTTCTAGTTCTAAAACCCTTGGTACTACAAGTTAAAATGAAGGTAGTTGAGCATATTGTATCTATTACATCAACACATTGCCATTGTAGGTAAGGGCTAAGTAATATAATTAGATTAGTTAATATTTGAATTACCACAATCTGGGAGACCAGCAGCCAATATGAAACCATACTATAAAATACAAGGTAACAGATGAATAGTATTTACTTTTCGGAGCTCTTATCTTTTCACTTGATTTATTACTATGCAAATGATGACCTGTATACTGTTCTAATACAGGCAGGTCCTGACCCACAATTCTATATGAAATATCGAATACTTGAAACTTCTTGTGCCATTGAGGAAAACAAACCCTGGCAACACTGTCATTACAAACCATCTGCAGAGGCTGTAAGTATCTGTTCTTCTTACAAGTTCTCTGTACAGAAACATCAGTATAATGACCAGGAATGTATTTGCCTGGGGGAAAATGCAGTAGAAAAATTAATTGTTTTAGCTGTGGTGCTTTTGAGAGCTTATATGACTAAAGTACAGTAAAGAAATGTTTAAAATTCTAAAGTTAACCATTATAATAACGATTTTTCCTTTATAATCCTGAATATATGCAGAAAGGAACATTTCAGAGCTTCAATATGAATGTTGACAATAAACCCAACATAAGATACGTGCACACAGCAAGGGCTGTAAAACTTTCTATCAATTATGTATAATGGAAACTTGCACAACCAAATGCTGACATGGAAGCCACTAGGGCACAAAATCTGGCAGAGGTCTTTCAGCAGTGCAAAGAGCAAATTGGGTAAATAGTTTATACAGTCTTTATTCAAGAGGATGTGGTAATTTCCATTATTCTGACCGTAAATTCTTCAGTTAATCAATATACATCATACAAATACAAAGCAATCTTTCAAGTTATCTGCTCAGTTCATCCCCTGCTTTCCTCACAATCAACAAAACTGGTCCTTTTCCAGGAAAAAAAGAGCAAATTAGACACTACCACAAATGTACACATCAACCCCTTGCCAAAATCAGTTTGCAACTGTCAGCTGTGTTCAACAACTAGAGGCATTATATAGCACTGTATTTTTCCTCAGCAAGTTCAAGACAATTGTTGCCGTATGTTTTTGCAGCAAACAGGAGAATGCACAGCTCGAGTTCACATGAATGATGCCGAAAAAACAAGTAATGTTACACAAGAGTGCAAAATTTTCTCAGGTATGTAAATATTTGGGACAGTATTCAACAAATACACTGACAAATAAGAATGGAATAAATATAATGCTGAGACTTTCAGGTGATTTTAAAGGTAGAAGTTCCTTATCATTCTATGTAGGCATTTATAAATAATCTTCCATAAGCAACTACATGTTAAGAATTTCACTGTTATACACATATAGTCAGTGAAGCACTGGCAGTTTCTGTCCAGGGTAATAAAAATGAGCCTGTGTTTGTAGTAAGTTTCTTCAAGCACTGAAATTGTCACAAGTTAAAATTAATTTTCTAAAGACCAAAAGCATCCCAGTAACTTAAGAGACTAGATACAACTTGTCACACTTCAAATTTCTGTCCTTACTTGTTTACATATAAAATTGTGCCAGGAATCATTAGAAAAATACTTTATATGACAAAATTGCACCTCAATTTTCTCCAAACTAGAAATGAGTATTTCTGTTAAAGTTTACCAAAACAAATATTTACCCCAACCAAGAAAAGAAAACTAAAATTTCATTTACAAAATAATTCTACATCGTTTACAGCGATGTAATTATATGAGAGACTGTGATATCTTTTAGACCTCAACAGTAAGCATTACTACATTTCTAACCTATAAGATATTCACATATAACTATTATATTCACATAGAAATTTCCTTTATTAAAAAGAGATCATGTTGTTTTAAAACTTTGTAACTGAGAGCTCTATTCCTACTGTTCTAAAAGACATATCCAAGCTAGCTTTAAAACATCCATCTATCTATTAACTACAGAAATATTTACCACGATTTCTGAGATGTTTGGCAATTCTTTTTTGTTGTTGTTGTTGTTCCCAGTTATCTTATTTAAAGCCAAAACTGGCGTTACCTACAGCCAGTGTCCTTCTAGGAACTGCAGTGCATGAACTCCATGTTCTACTGCTTTTGTAAGGCAATGGTGACATCTAGTTGCCACTAAAAGAATGCACGGGAAATTTGCATTTGAATCTTTGCTTAGAAAGCATAAAAAACCATACATAAAGTAAATGAATTGTGTTTTCAGCCTAAGAAGCTCATCTCTTCTTACCAAGTTGTAGCAACTCTGAAAAAAAGATACACAATTGTTCAGCATTGTCCTTACAAAAGTGTCGAGACCACCGTTGGTCTAGAATGGGGTGTGCTCTTGGTTTATTATTTATTATCTCCTTTGTGATTATTTACTGAAAATATGGGCACACACAAATATGTACATATTTGCCATTACAGAGTCCAAATAAGTGAGGCTAGAAACACTAAGGGCCAGAGTTTGTTCATGTACCCCTCAGAGAGTTAAGCCTAAATATTACTGCTTGCACCGAGATATTCCAAATGTACAGAGGAGCCAAACCAGATCCAAAGGATTCAAACAGAAAGAACAAAAAACCAGATCCTGAGGGGTGAGGAATTTCCCCACCATCTTAGATACCACACTGTTCAGCCTTTTTGGTGGCACAGTTTGATCTAACTGACCCTGGACTAGTTTCCGGCTGGTGCAAGCTGGCGGAACTCCATCAAAGCCAGTTTATGCCAGCTGAAGATCAAGCACACAAATTTTACTTCAATTCCACAGAGACCACATATTGTCCCACTTTCATTCTCAAGCTCGCTGAATCGTGAAATTAATTTATGTACTGAACTATAAAATTAATTTATGAAAATCCAATCCATGATTACTAGAAAGGAAAGAGAGTTAATAGGATTAGTAGTAGGAAACAGGAGTTTGAGCATCCCTTTCAAGCTTGTGTATCCACAGCCAATCCAGCTGGTTAAACCTGAAGGTAACACCAAGTGGTAGCTGGCAGCCAACTGACTAGCAGGGGCAGTAGAATAGTCCAACTGCAGTACCAAGGGCACCCAGACTCAGAACAGTTCACAAGGGTGAGCCAAAATGCTCCTGCTGAAGTCCCCATCCCCAAATACTGTGAGGACAGCAAGCAGCTGCCACTGTGGGGGAGCTTTGAAGAACCTGAAGAACATCCCCTTTGAGTTGTAGCCTCCACCGGCTCTTCCCTGACTGCACGAGTAATGACCCTTCCTTAATGGTGTCAGAAGTACTTCCAAGGTTTTTCTAAGATTCAATAATTGCTCGATGGAGTTCACTGCTGAAACCATGCCTGGATCCTGATGCCATGGATGGCCCCTGCCACCACAAACCAGAGCACGTTTCTAAATACAACAAACGCCTCTGCAGGCCTTGAAACTGGAATGTGGGGTTTGCTCATCACACCGGTTAGAAGCAGGAAAGGTTCTTGCTCATTCCCAGGTAGGAAAAATTAAATCCTAAAGCTGTTTTACATGAAGCCCTATATTTTTTGGTTTGTTTCTTTTCCAGATGTGTCAAAGATAAGAGTTACTCACATTCCATGTCTTGGATGCTATCATCCTCTATCAGCTGACAGTTCACAAGTGTCAGAAATTCTGAATAGAGCCATTCAGAAGTTTAACAAGCACAGTGATGAGCCTGCCCTTTTCAAGCTCATAGAAATAAAACAAGCTAAAAGACAGGTTTGTGCATTATTTTTCTCTAAATTTTACCAGAACAGCAACCCAAAGCAGGTGACTTGTTTGGTTTGTGTACTTTTCTGATATTAGAGTGGCTTATAGTTCATAATAGAGCATACAAAATGCATTTAAAGTGTAGATTCTATAAATAATTATCTTAATTTATAAGGAGTCATTAATGGTTAACTACTGGATTTTCAGAGCTGACAATCTGCAGTTGCATCTAACCAGTGTTTAGCACCAGTTTATTTGCATTCAGTGCTGACATCTTGTGCCATCTCAGATGCTCCTGGGTACTTCTCTTGGCCTCTTCTTGAGGCTCCAGCAGGAGCAGATCTCTCCTGGGGTCTGTGCCAAAGCTGCCAGCCTGCACAGATGTCTCACATACTCTACAGCCTCTCAAACAGCAGCAGGCATCTATGTTTTTGCAAGGCAGTAGGGCCCATATGTCAGCAGCTGCTATACACTATAGAATGGGTAAACACCACACAGGAAAAATGGCAAGAAAACCAAAAAGCCAGAATGCCACTCACGGAAATATTTCTGCACACAGGAATATCTGCTTTGCTAGAAATGACTCCTTGGGTTGTAGAAATTTTGTGTCATCTGGTATTCCATGCAACAATTTCTTCCCTGTGAAAGGCTCTCCTTTGGACTGGTGTGACACTGCTAGAAAGTAAAATTTGTTTGGTTTTTAACTAGTATATAACCTGACACCAAGTACACAGCCTTTTCTTTGAATATGCATGTATTAGTCAAAAAGCATCTTCTGGTCTCATGTCAGTTTGACCTCTGACTTAATTCAGACTTGTCCTTTTTATATTTACTGAGGGAAATGACTCTTTGCTGAAAGACAAACTTGCACAACATTTAAGCCGCATGACAAAATGTCACAGACTGCAATCCAGCAGCTGGAAGGAGAACCACCATGTCACTTCTGGCCAACAGAGACTGTCAGAGCCCTCTACTTCAACTGATCTGGGATGGAAAGTTCCTATATTTGATTATTTCTCCTTTTTACCCCAATGTTACCTGACCCAACACTATGATACGGAGAGATTTCATGGGTGAGAAGTAGTGGCTACAGTGAGGAAAATGTGACAGCTTTCTGGAGAGAAATTTTTAAAAAGGGTCACAAACCTGGACAGAACAGCGTGTGGGAGAAGGCAAAGCCTGGGATAGACACAATTATGGGTAGATGATAAATGCAGGACACTCAACAACAAATGATGTCAGCAGTATAAAGTTACATTATTCAGATACTGGTTTACTGTGTCTCACACTCAGGAATGCAGGACTTGCCAGGCTGTATTAGCATAGCCATCTATCTAGACCAGCTTCCTGTCACTGGGATTAATAAGTAACAGGCACTTTGGAGGAGAGTGCATGAAACTCAGCAGGTTGAGGCTGCAGGCTTGCCAGGAGAAGTGGAAACCAAATACGAAGTGCACTTCTCACAAATGCAGGATTTAGTTTACTTTTTGTATCACAAGGACAAAAATCTTTTTGCTGTCCATGGACACTTTATGGTTAGTGACTGCAAAGTGATTTGATGGGAAAGCACTAGAAGAATAGTTTTGCTTTCTTTGCTAATCACATTTAATAGTTTAACTTGCAATTTTGTATTGGTTTAAATAAGGTAAAACTTAAATATCTCTTCCAGGTGGTAGCTGGATGGAATTACATAATTGAATATGAAATTGAGGAGACAAATTGCTCCAAAGAGCAATTTCCAGATTTAACTCCAGAGTGCAGAACCACTTCTAGAGGTGTAAGTATTCTTCAAAATCTGTTTATTGAGAAAATATCATATTAACAAATAATCACTGAGATTCGACTCAAGAAAATATTTAGTCTTGCTTCACTTTGAATGAAGTTTAAATCCAGTCTTATACATAACTATTTATGCAACTAGAACATCCATGTTTTCTCCTGAATCAGTGACTAAGAGGACCACTGAAATGCTTACAGATTTAGGCTCTACAGAATCTAAACAGTCTCACACAAATAATAAATCCCTTGAGAAGTTCCTATTCAGATGTTCAAGGAGTTACTCATATACAACTCAAGAAGCACTAATTAAAATTAGCACCATTTTTCCAGCTTAAGACATATTTTCTAAGAAAAGTCATTAGCTCAATTATTACTCAACCTCTACCACAGTCCAAATAAGAGAACTTCAAAAGAAATTTATTAACAAATATACATAATCTAGCTAAACAGGGCTGCAAAAACAAGTCCTCCCTCAGCTTCTCTGACCTGGAACTGAAGCAACTGTACCAAAAATAGAGGCTTCCTCTCTTAACTGACCTCCCTGAACCGGCTCACAAGGGGATCAGACAAACAATTCTGCAAACATGAGGCAGAGGGCAGGAATGCAGAGTCACAGTGAGCAGTGGTGGTGAACGGGAGGGGACTGACAGCATCTGTTTCAGCTGTTGTGGAAGTGCACTGCTGAGGGTTACACTCAAGAGCCTCTCCTGTTCCACAATCACTCCTTGTACATTTCCAGAGCGTTTCATAAGTATTGATCAAAAAGGGAAAGAATGACAACATTGTGCTCAGTACCAGAAGCGTGAGAACCAGACTAGCTGAAGCAAATCCCTGCATTATCCTTGTTTGCCCTTAAACCTTAAGCAAGTTACTTAATCTGCTTGAGTCTGAGTTTCCCCAGCTGTCACCTGCAGGTGATGACTTCTGTCACCTCACCTACTGCAGGGGTGCTCCCTCACTCACATACTGCTTTGGCAACCCAGGGGTTTTGGGATTAGATCATTAGCACTTATCCCCTGAACTGTTAAGCAGCTTTGCTAATAGATCATTGACAGATATTATTGGACTACCATATTCCACAAATATTTCATTTGTGGAAATGACCAAATTCCATGAAAGCTGCTTCTTACCTTTATTTAGCTCAGTACTATTCATTTTTAAATGGGACAAGGAGAACTGCACCCTGTTCAACACACATGTGAACCACTGATAATGCCAGTCTCTTTAAACCAGATAATAATTCTTGACATTATTTTTTATTATTTTTTTTCTAAACCACCACTAAGTAGATTTTTTTATGGATTACATTTTCAAGTATCTGTTACAGCCCTAAGATCTTGATCCTGAAATTTAAGCCTTCCTTCTTAATCTACAGTTAATTTGATAAAGGATTTCACCAAAACCTTTTCGAAAATCTCAGTATACTTTATCAACAGGTCTCTCTACCCATCTTTGTTGATGCTTTTGAAGAAATCTGACAAATCTGCAAAATATTACTTCTGTTTACCACAAAACCCCCAGTCTCTCCTTGATGTATTCATTCCCTCCAGTTCTTTCCTTATTACTATTTCTAATCACTGGAATGGTGGAATCAGTTTTATGGCTCTACAGCCTTTTAAAGAAAGAACAGATCAATGTCTGCTTTCCTCCAGCCCTAAGATATCAAGGTAATTTTAAACAAGTCACCTATCATAGTTCCTTTAGAAGACCTGAATAAATACAAGAAACTTAGTAATGTTTGATTTGATAATTGCATAATTTTCTTTTTGATCTGTACAGTTTGAGACAGAATTTCCACAGAGTTCTCCATAAAATAGGATTCTGGCTTGTAAACCTCCTCATTTTTTTTTTCTGTAATGAATATATACAAATAGTTCATTTGGCTTCTCTTTTATGATTTTCTCCAAGTGGTCCTTTCGAATCCTGATCATTTATTGGCTCTGCAGAAGCCTGTCAGGCTTCTGGCTCCCAGTATATTCAAGGAAGGAAGGAATTATTAGCAGCATGCTTGACTTATTCTGTTAGCAGGAAGGTATTAGGATGTGAGTTTGTTCATTATTTCTACATAATAAGGAGTTGTTCTGCATTTTTTACTCCAGCATGTAGGCAAATGTGAGGCCAAAGCATACCAGAATCTTCAGGCAGAGATCGCAGATATCAAGACCGAATGCAAACTTCGAGGTACGTCACAGGCACTATCAATTTTAAAAGTCCTGCAATTTCCAATGTTTTTTTTATTGTTATTTAGTGTTCCTTTTTCCCCATGCCATCTATCTGGGTACAGATTATCACAGCTTCAGAGCTTTAGAACAGGGAGCACAGTACTGCTCCATGTATTAAGTGCTGCACTCCCACCCATTCAGCCTTGGTTTTCTTCAACACACAAATTCATTGCTGTTTACATGCACCTCTTGTGCCACCTAAATCAGGTCTTCCCACACGTGTAGCAGTTCCCTCTCCATATATGCTGGCTATTCCCAGCTGGCACACAATTCTTGTTTCTATGAAAGAACTGTTAAGTGTCCAGTGTGACAGTAGATGCTGGTGCAGTGCTCTTTTATATAACCAACATGTGATATTGCTGATCACATAAAACTCAAAGATATTTTGGTTTCATTTCCCAGACCCAAATATGAAGCATTCCAAAAGGCAGAGAGAGGTTTCTAACTAACTTTTTCCCAGCCTTTACCTACACTGAATCTTTTGTTTCTTAGATCTGAACTCTGTTGGTCTCTTTCAGCTGAGGAACCAGCACATCCTGCCACTTGCCCAGGCTGTCCACAGACCATCTCAAGAACCAGTCCAGAACTGCAGAATCTACTGGAGCTTTCTATGGAGAAGTATAATTCAGAGAGCAATTACGATTTCCACTATAAACATGGAGAAGTACAATCAGCGACAGTTCAGGTTGGGGTTACAGACATTATCACTGGTCTGAGCTGAATGTTAGCTCAAGTTTGTATTTAGCTTTGAAATAATGGTTTCCTCTAAGTGTTGATACATTTGGTAACTGAAATATCCATGCAGTTTTTCTTGAAAAATTTTATCCATCTTGTCTTGCACTCAAAAATTATTCAAAAATCTCCCATTTCTTGAAATTTCATTTTTTTCTTAAAACAAAATTATTTTTAAAGCACAGGAAGAAGGTTGACTAGGAGTATTTCATTTCTTTGTACCTACCCCACTTTTTACCAGCCTTTGTAACATACCTTAGACTTTTAAAGTATAAAAGATCTATTAGACAGAACTACTCCCTTGATCTACCCCACCAATACTGTCTTCATTATTTGAAGCAGTGTCCACATCACAGTAGGTGTATGGTCCAAGAAATGAGGCTTCTCAATTTACCTGAGAAATCTGTTATTTTATATACTAATTGTGTTGCTAATAATACTCCAGCTAGATTCAGGAAAGGATATCCACACATAACATAAGATAAACAGAGAAATAGAGCTGGATAAAGAGGAACAAGGAATCTGGAGGATAATATTGGTCAGCATTTGCATCTGCCTTGTTTACTGTTCCAACACATCAAAACAGAGGTTAAAGACAGAACTGCAAACAAGACAATGAAGTAGTTCAGAAAATACTTGGTCACACCAGAATTTTTCTGAATAGCTCATGTTATCTTACTAATAACATCTGTGCTTTTTCTTTCTTTTCTTCTTTCAAACTTTTTTCTCCTTTCTGACTTTCCATATCATACTGATATTAGCATGCACACATCTTAAAAACAGACTTCAGAAAGACAGAATTTCATGTTTTGCCTGCTGTCTCTGAAGCAAGATATATTATCTCAAGCTCTGTGAAAAATACCCAGAGAACTCATAGCAGGCACATTCTTGAACCCTTGCAGATTCTCTCTTTAATGAGTTTGGCAAACAGGTTCTTTTTCAGCTGAGCCCGTTCATCACACACTTCATTTTACTCACATTCCACTTTTCTTACATCATATTTGGCTCTCTACAGCGCTATCTCTAATGATTTCATCTGTTACTAACGAAATTACTACAGGCATCTAATAAAACAAAGTCAAAATTGTGGGCCCAATATTATTCTGGCCTTTTCTGTTTCCTTCAGCTTCAATGCTGGAATTTTTGAGAGTGGGAACTGGAATAAATAAGTTAGTTGATTAGAAGCAGATACGTTTACTGACAAATATTTTAATACTGTTCTTCTTAACATATGTTGGCCCAGTGGTTAGGACTTGTAGAATATAAGTAGTATAAGCTTGTAAGTAGTATAAGCCTGTGAACTCTTTTCAATAAAATGCTTTTAGAATAGAAAGCCTTTTTTTTTTAAATTGCAGGTGGTTGCAGGAAAAAATTATGAAGTAAAATTTAGAGCCTGGAAGACAAACTGCTCAAAGAGTGAGTTTGAAAAGCTTAATGAAGACTGTGAAGCCACATCAGACAGTGTAAGTAATGATGATGTTGCCAACTGTAACGTTCCTAATGGACAAATTCATTTGCACCAGAAATTGTAAACACTTCAGTAAAATCACATGCTGAATTGTTACCTCTTTCAGTGTACTTTTGTTTCAAGAAGAGTAGCTTTCACTGTTTGTAACCCAAGCTGGTGACATATCAAAAACTGAGTCACTCCAGCTGCAGGATCAGTACTCACTGCAAAGCCAGAGGAACTTTCTTTTGATAATAATCAACCAAAGAAAGGAGAGGATGTGGCTGCTGAGAAATTAAATAGCTGTAGCACTCCTGACTCTGTGGACTTGTAGCTAAGGAAAACATGAGACTGGAGAGTTACTTGTGTGCAAAGGAATGATGTCTCTGGAGAGCACGCTGCTGACACCAGAAAAATGTGTTCCAGACACTGGAAAGTTGTGCTGATGGGGCCAGAAACCATTGGCAAGGGAGTTGTTTGGGAAGAGGGGCTTTGTCTCCCCTCTCTTTTCCTACCATATGAACAATGCTTACCCGTGAGATTTAAAAATTTGTTTGTGCACTAGGAGGTACAAAATAATAAAAAAAAAGCCTTTATCTCTATTTTAATTTCCCAATTTTTAATAGGAGAAATACTATCAACAAACAGTATTTCTTAGGAATATCATGAAGATTAAAGTTAGTGCTCCAAAAGTGCTAGAGTCGAAAGATCCAATTTTCAGAACCCAATCTCAAATCCAAAGTTGAATTAAAGTGGTGACACAGGCATACTATGACCTCAAAAATAAATATTCATCACTAAGATAGATTTCATAAATATTTGGGTAAATTTGCAAGTATTTTAAAATATTATTAGAAAAAACATTTTTTTTTTTCAGGTACAACACTTTTCCTTTGTGTCTGATGTTTTGTTGCCTTAATGTGTTGGGTTTGTTTTATTAACAGGCATCACTGTTGTGTGAAGCACAAGTTTATGTGGTCCCATGGGAGAATAAAATCACTCCAATGATTAAATGCTCTGAAGAACGAACAGTGGTATGATTCCTCTTCATCACCCACCATCTTAAGTAGAGCAAAGAACAAAGGCAGTCATTAAATTTTTTATCTATTCCAAATTATCCCATATTTTGTATCAAAAATAAGCTTTAGTAATGCCACCCTTCTCCCTCTCACCCTCTGACCTGAGCAAGCTGTTACATCGAAATCAGCTTCTCCACAAGGTGAGACAGTGGCCAACAAGGTGATCACAGCAACAAAGGCCACAGGACAGGGAGAACGCCCTGCCTGTTGACTGCTCCTCTGCACTGGCAGTTATGCTCTGAAGTATCATGCCCCATCAGCTGCTTTAAATTACTATTCATACTAGGTTTGAAACTTGAAACAAAAATGTATTTGGCAACACAATAATTATACCCCACAGATTTCCAAAGCATCTGTGAACCTTTTCATATCAGTTGAGCGGCAGATCGCCTGCCACTGCTGTCAATCTCTGCAGGAGGATCTTTCAGTTTCTTCCTACTCAGCTCCACAATTAACTAGCCCTGAACATGGGTCAGTTTGAAAATCTCAGAATGGAATATAAATATTTTTTATTATCAGAACTTTCTGATGACTGCAGGATTTTTAATAAATGCAGAGATTCCCATGCTACACTGAATAAAGACAGATTAACCTGCCCTCCTAATTAATAACCTCACTGTGCTCAGAACTTTCATAACTACATGTCCATTATGTATCAGCTAATATCTTTCCTCTCTGTTTTCACTACAATATTGTATCCACCTCAACTTGGAAATTTAGTTCCATCCCAAATAACTGATTTGTAGCTAGATAATGATCAGAGGCTTTGGTGGAGAGAAATGAAACCCATGTTGGACAGTGACTGTGTACCATGTATTCAGTCTTTGTCTTCCAGTTGAGCAGTGATAGGGGAGTAGAGATTACTCAATAACAAGTGAGTGTTTGATATTATCAGCTTTAACCTATGTGTGTTATTTCTAGGTAGTATTCTGAAATGCATACGCCAAATCTACAGGCAAAAACCTGAATAGTTACATTTTATATAACAAAATGGCACAGATCTTTTGTATACTCTACTATTGATACTACTCAGAGATGGGTTAGCCTTTAGCATAAATTGGTTTTATAAATCAGAGTATTATAATCTAAAAATTGTGGGGACATTTAGTCCTAGAAATCAACTGTATTGTTCATAAATTAAAACCAGTACATGTGTTTTGCTCTCTATAGTATCATTCCTCTCCTTAACTGGCAGAATTTCAGTGATATAGACATTTTTCTTTTACACATATACCTGCTAAAATACTCCAGAATTATTTGAGAGAATGTTTATGTTTGTATGCTTATCACAGATAGAAGAGAGAATTATCTAATTTACTTTAAAAATCTGCTAAATGATTTGGGTACTGCCATGGGCCAGCTTCTGAATTTCCCAAATCTGAAGCAATTGTTCTTGTTCAGGTAACAAATGTGGCTATCATGGCTATGTCTTTTAGGAATTTTTTGCAAGAAGGCCTCCTGGATTCACACCTTTCCGGAGTGCTTTACCCTCCTCCCCTGCAGAAGACAGTCAGAGTCCTGGCAAAGAAACAAAGGAAGATGCTGGACAGGAACCGGAAGGCAAAGGTGAACCTGAGCACAAACAGGGGCATAAACACGGGCAGGGATGTGAAAAGGATTGTGAGTCTGGCAAAAGGCATGCGCATGAAATTGGTTGAGGGTGCAGAACTGGCCACGGGTGTGGGCATAAAAAACACAGCAAAAATGGTAAACATGAATATCCAAACTCCAAATCTTCTGGGGAGTCCAGTGAAAGGGGTTTTAATCAAAACAAAACCACCCCATCATCCAGTGCTGAAACAGCACCGGAGATGGTTAGTCGAGGGATTGCAAGAAAGGAAACCAGTTCACCTGCAGAGCCACTAATTCTTCCCGATACTTCTTTATTTAATGGGTTGCCAGATCGCCCAGAATCTCTTCACCCCAGATGTCCTGGAAAACCATGGAAACAAATTATGGATCTTCCAGACCCTCCTAGCCTTCCCACAGAATTCACAAATGAGGATCTCTTGCCTTCTGCAAACGTTGATTCAGCAACAGCAGACGAAGAGAAAGACTTTGATCTCGCAGATGCCTTACAATAATTCAAACATTACAGGATCCTTTTCAGAAATGATACACAGAAAATAAGAAAAATAGTACCTTTTGAAAAGTATAAAATGTGAAGAGGCAAAAGCTCCTATTCTGTTAACTGAAAGACTCAAGTAGGTCACCAGCACTTCTGGGGACCCAAGACCATATGGCAATACTCTGTATCTCCATATATTTGCAAATATGTAAAGCAGTGTAAATCATCTGCCGCAAGCTGCTATAAGCACAAAGTGAATCACTGCATCAAATCTTACTGTATTATATTTAAAACAATGGCAGAAAGAATTTTGCAGATTACATGAAGAATCTCAACCAAATATGGGTAAAACAAAGGCAGAATAGAGAGCAAGGGAGCTTCTTCATATACATGAAATAATATTTCTCTGATTTACTGGAGTGAAATAAAGAACAAAATAAAGCAAAGGAATCTGTTTTACCTGTCAATTTCTTTAAACAAATTAATATTGCCACCAGTCTATCACTAGCAGGTTGTTCTGTTGGATAACAGGGACAGCTGAGAGAATCCTACATAAAGCACTTTTATTATTCCCTATACATATTATGCTAACTACACAGTAGAAGCACTATGATTGACAGATTTTTCATGTGGCAGAGGTGCACAAATATTACAGATCAGACAACAGAATTAAAAACTCTTAAGGCACCTAAAATTCGTTTGCCTTCTTCCATTATTAGAGTGCATAATTTTGAGACCATGTTTTCCCTCTGTATGGATCCAATAACTTATTCATCTGAAAAAAATACAATCCACAGCAAGAAACAAATAAATACTTTAATACTCAGATCAGTTCACCAGTTGGAACCACTACTTGGTCCTGTAAAAGGTTATTGACAGGGTAAGGTCCTAAAAGTGGTAACACTTCACTGATATTGTTGGAAAAGACCATATTGCCTGAAAGCACAGAGTAAGTATCCTCCAACACAGCTGCAATTCCCTGAAGCTGCTCATACCAGCTCCCGTAATTCTGTGGCATCAGGACTTTATATCCAACAGCTGGGAATGGGTCCTTCTTTTGCGTGCTGTGCTTCTAGGGCCATCACCTCCCTGGGGAGGAAGAACTAGACAGGTGAAGTCCATTCAGAGAATGCAAATGGATGGATGAACAGGATCAGGAGGTCTTGAAAGAGAAGTAGCTACAAGCAGAAGACACAGAAGTGCCTGACAGAGGCAGGGTGGAATGGTATGGACAGGGTGAAAAGAACAAAAGGAAACAGCAAATGAGTGGCAAAAACTGAAACAGACTGAATGGGATGGAGAAGTGGGCGAAGGCACCATGGGCAAGGAGCTAAAAAGGACAGGAACTGAAGAAGGGAGGTAAGAACAGAAGTAAAAAGCAAGAGACGTGTGCAGGAGGGTCTCTGAATCGTGGCAGGGCAGTCCCCAACACATCACAGAACTGAACTTACACTGCCTTGTATCTAAACATTCCCTGGCAGTGTAGCCACACCTCCCCTCTCTGGTGCCTGGTTCCTTTTTTCTAATTGCATTAAAAGCTTAATTGAAAGTCAAAAGTTCAAAATTAGAAACGGTCCCTGTGAATACAAACTCAGCCTGCTTATGTGCATCTAAATGGGATTTTTTTACACAGTGTAATTTGCTGCCATATAGACAGACATCTGTCATGACTGGTGATATATAATCAGAACCACTGTACTTGCTTTCTTTCTGAAAATTAAGTTACCAATCTTTCAGAATACAACTCAGTTGGAGCCCCATTTTAAAGAAAGATACAAAAATTATAAGTCCTGGATCAATCACTAATCAAATCCTGCATTTTTTTTTTCATTCGTTTCCTTGCAGCATAAAATGCAAAGTCTATCTTTTCTTTCTACCACAAGTACTAAACTTACAAAGCTAGACAAAGGAAAGCCTCGAATTATCTTTAGTTCTCTGCTTCTTTTCTTTTTTTTCTGAATTTTGACTCGTATGATTTTGTTTGTATCTGCAAACTCTCTGTGAATGCTGAATAATTAAGAACAGCATAAGCTCAAATCAGTTTTTCTTTAAATCACTCTAGCAATGTAAGTAATTAATACAAAATTACAGTAAAAGAAATAAAGATGCAAAGATGAGAAAACCAAAGTTTTCTTCCCATTTCTGATGTCCCTGATCTGAACAAAAAGACAGTCACACCCGTGATGTATTCTCCCCACAGAGAATCATATGTACATGATCACGAGTAGTGAGACAGACTGAGTGGTCATTTACCATGTGCTATAGTGATGACGTGAGGTTTCATTAATGTTTAAGACAAAGGTGACAATTTCAATTTGCTTTTATAACTTACAGAAATAATTACTTAAAAAAAAAAAATCATTCTGGAATAAAAATCAGTATTCCAGTCTAAAAATTTTGAACCAGAATGTTCGGATATTTTTAAAATGGAACATTTCAATTTTTCGTTGACATGTTCTCATTTACAACAAAACAGCACTTTCGGATGGAAGAATCTGCTGTCAGAAAACTCCTGACCAGCCCTGTTTCAGCTCTGCTGCTGAGAGCTCTGCAAAGCTCCCAGCTTCTCCTACTGCTGGAATCACGCTGGCGCACTCTGTCCAGGGACCACGGTGCCTAACGAGCACTTTCCTCCTTGGCCAGCAGATGGCACATTTTTTTGCCACAGGGTTTATGATCTCCAAATTTTGGCAGTTTTGTGATTGCCAGGAAAGGCTTAGTAGCTTAACACTCAGCGTTTCGTTTGGGTGAGTAACAATGTAGATACAAACATCCCATCTGTGCAATCTGTTTTAAATATTAAGCTCTAGCAACAGAGCTCCAAAGTTTGACAGTTAATTATGAGCAAGGTGTATAAATAATGTTCTAAGTGTAATTTCATGATCACAAAAAATAAAGGCTATTCCTGTACCAGAAAAAATTGCATTGTTAGTGATGCAGAAAATGCAGGAACTACGAGTCTGGGGTATGAAAACATGTCTGAATTAAAGCTCTGTTCATAATACTGCTGACATCCAGAGCTGCACGATGGCCATTCTGCAGGTGTCTGAATTTAATGTGCTCTCTCTCCTGTTCATTCCACCTGTGACTGTGGGATAAAATATGTATTTTAACTGACCATGAAAAATTCCTCAGCTTTACTATGGATGGCCTATTGGATTTCTGCCATAATTCAGATACGACCTTTTAATCACACTCAGCAGTTCCAATCATCCTCCTGTGCTATGTTGACACAGTGTAAGCCATGGGAGAGAGCTGTGCAAACACCTGACATCAGAACATGGGGAGCATTAACAATGAATACTGGCATTTGATAATGTAAGAACCCATTTCCTTCCTTGTTTTCTCAGGTCTCTCAGCCAGCAAGATAATTGTTCCCAATTTAGGAATATCAGCTCTGAGGATAAAACGAGTATAAGAGGCTACAGAGTTAGAAATGACATCATTATGTGGCCATTGTCATGTAGACAGAGCTGTACCAAATCCAAAGTGCAAATTCCTCAAATATTCTTAAAAAATAACAATGGAGTTAGATATTTTCAAGTCTGTAATCAGCTACTCACACACAACACCTAATGCTGCTGTTTACAACACTACATTGGTACAATTCAGTTTCCACAGTTTTAATTAAGCTTTAAGTGAAGTTCATTTGCTAAAATGGAATTAATAACAAAATGTTTCTACTGCATTCTAAAACAAGAGGAAGGCTGCTTCAAGGAGGAAAGAGGGAATGTTTTCCTGACTGGGTAAGGCATCTCTCTACAATGAATACTGGTAGTACTGCTGTTCCTGCATTGGTTTCGATCTGCTGCTCAGTGAAAACTCAACCATAAGCTCCAAAGAAGTAACTCCTACCAATATGGAGTAACAGGGATTCAAAACTTGACAGCCATTCTTTTCTTTTCTGCCATGAATACTGACAGTGCTGATCTGTGGTTGAAGATCAGGCATTAAATGACTTACCTTACTGTTTCAGTTCGAATTGAGCCACAGAGAATCAGAATTCTCTGCAGAATCCAGAGAATTGCCAAAGAATTACATTTGTTTTAAAAGTGAAGAGACAACAGATATTTATGAGACGCACTGTCTGAATGTGGTGGATGCCTCTCCCCCTCCCAGTGGATGCACTCATCACAGAAGCCATAATGGACCAGTTGGCTTGAAACAAAAAAATAAAATGAATGAAAAACAAGGGAAAAAATCTGACTAGGGCAGAGAATGAACAAGGAAGTACCTGTCACTCAGGGAGAACATATTTTTAACTGAAACTCAGATTACTATAACAAAACTCAAACAGTTGGGGTAGACAAGAATTGAGGATTATTGATTTCAACTTGGGGAACATAATGCTCATCAACAGAACATCAATAGAACTATAACACATTTAAAGAAAGACTTTGACCTACATGCCCAAAACAGTGTAGTTTAGTACCTTGAAAATCCACCGGACACATATGAAGGAACATAGTTTTATTTCTTATTCTAACCCTTAAGCATGTCAGCAGAAGTTAATTCCTTGACATTCAATCCAAGAGAATATAAGAATAATGCCGTAAAACATCACGAAAAAGTAAATCTACTATAGCTGAATTCTCTTCATTTATACGTGCCAGCTGTTCTAGCAGCTGTGTATTAACAAAAGAGTAGTAATGCTCACAAATTAATAAAAATAAAGGGGTATAATGGGACATAGCTCAGGCTTTGCAAAAGAAAAAAAATCAGTTCCAAAAGGAATCTAGAATTCTAACTGATCATTTAAGCAGTCTTGTGACTGCTAAACTAAAATCTCCTGTTTGAGTGCAGAGGCCTGATTTTAAATTGTGCTGAGAAGCCTGTGCTCCCATTAACCTTAAATAGCATTATGGGTTCTCAGCATTTCAAAAATCAGGTCTTAGAGCACTCAGCCAAAGTCTATGGTGTAGAAAACTGATATTACTTGGAAGTGGCTGAGATGGACATTGAGCAGTGCAATGCCTCAAAGAGGTAATTATGGGCAGAATTAACCTCCAAAGTAGCTCTTATATTTTACAGTGCTTTGGGAATTGGTGCAGGTCCTGGTATTAACAACAGCAGCACTAGTGGCTTAACAGCTTTCTTTGGTGGCCCAAATACAGAGATCAGAATGTTCTGGCTAATGTTTTGCCATACTTCCTTATTCTCTTGATCACTCCCACAATATAAACCAGGTGGAAGAAGCAAGCACACCAAGCACAAACTACAAGATCACTTCTTCCTTCAGAGTTCAATCCAGTATGAGCATATTTGTAGATTCACAAACAACTTCTCTGCCCTGTTTACCTTCCAATTAAGTTAATTTTCTATTGTAAGACAACTGAGACACCTCTGGAACTTTGACTCAAGGTGACAGATCTGTTGTAGTTGCCAGTTTGGCACAGGAACAGTGTCAATACGAAGGTTATAACGTGAGTGCACTCCACTCAAAACATTCCTGTATCAGCACTGCTGCAGCTCTGCTCTTTTTCACTGTAAATACATATTAGCCACCATCAAATGGAAACAATAAATATTCATACCATTTGCAAATGTATGAGAATAAACTGTCATTTAGCAACATTGTGCTTCTGCTACCTGTTTTTGCCAATGAAGAACTACTAAATCCATCTTAGACTGCAACACTAACCTTCCACTAAATAGTTATACTAAGGCAACCGAATTTTAGTCTGCATAGGATCCATCCGTTCCTTCTTTAACAGTTACTGTACAGAGAGGTGTTTATTATACACTCATATTTCTTTGAATAGTCACCTTACAACTCTGAAGGACCCAAACTAGTTTGACGCAGAAGTTCAATGATCTCTTCTGGAATGTAGCACCCAATACTCTGTGGAACTCAGTCCTAACACAAACTCAGCAAGGCACTAGCAACTGTTCGGAGCAGGTGATTAAACCCCTCGCTGACACTGAACTAAATCATGATCATCTGTATTGCCAGGGGGTGCCTCGGCCATGGATTAAGCTCAAAGGACCCATGCAAACCTTAACAGGATGTCATCAACCCCAAGTGCACTGGGGACCATAGTAAATAAAAAGAATGATTCTGAAGACTGCAGAACTGCCTGCAGCTCATGAGTCTGACAAAACTGGTCTGAATCACAAAATGAGTCTGGCTAATAAAAATAGACTTAGACATCCAATTCCCCATGATATACCTTGGAAAGGGTAACTGATGTTTT
>NW_020955485.1:0-27467 GCF_003031625.1 Empidonax traillii | reverse complement strand
CAAAAGACATGAACTTAGAAAACAGAAGATGAAAGATCATTGATAAAAGGTGGATAACACATCAATATA
The DNA here is from genome assembly GCF_003031625.1 of Empidonax traillii. NCBI lineage: Eukaryota > Metazoa > Chordata > Aves > Passeriformes > Tyrannidae > Empidonax > Empidonax traillii. The sequence continues at coordinate 27,398 of NW_020955485.1, read as the reverse complement.
CCCCAACAATCTTAGCAGCACAAAAAACACAGTTTCACTTGCATTTTGAAAGGTTTCACAGCACTGCACAGCCGAATGCAACAACTGACATATTTTAATATACACAAACAGAATTCGATCGGCTCAATGTTATGCTGCATTTTTTACCACCACTTTTTCTTCTTATCTCTTTACTGAGTTTTTTCACAGATGTCTTTACCCAGGGTAACAACGTTAATGCCAAAGTAGTATCAAAAAGCAGCTACCTTGAAGCAGCAGTGAGTATTTTCTAAACGAAAAAGTCACTCTTCTTCTCCCTCCTTTCATTGCAGCATTTCCTCCTGAAAGCACGGGAGTGTGCTTGCTTGCTCATCACTCCTGCTACCCTAAACAACTGAGAGAGCTTTGTTCTTCTGCACCAGCAGTTCTGCTCATGAACACTGACACTGAATTTCCTTTTTTAGACAGCAAGGACGCAGACTTTCTTCCTCTTCTCCCCCCGCTCTGCCTCGCCTCCCCTCCCCCTCCTACAGTCTCTGCTGTGCCCTCATCTTACCTTCAACAGCACAAGAAATCCATGCTGCAGTTTTTTTCCTCGTTAGCAGCTCTATGGCAACAGCTCTGAGGCAGCAGCCCTTCACAGTTCTCACTTCTCTCTCTTTCCTTCTGCATAAAGATACACAGTCTGTTTGCCCAGGAAATTAGCAAAGACAATTCTGATGTGATGGAAATTAACAAACACAATTCCAAAATTATTTCAGTAAAAAGTGTGCTCCCTGGGGTACAGAGTTGTATTCCCAGGAGAACTGAACGTTAGCAATGCAAATGAATAATAGTAAAGGAAATCAGAGAACTCTTTTTGTGTAATTAACTGTAAAATCATCTTTGTGACAATTAAGCTCTCTCAAACACAAATGTGAAGAAAGAGAACTCTGAGATTAAGATACACAAAATATCACATCCAAATGAAGTCCTGAAACTAAAAGTATTTGTCATTGTTTGACTGAGTCTTTGTTATTAACACATAAATTAAATCAGTGGTTTGTTTGTTAAACTCCTGCTAAAATGAAAGCAGTAATGGCATACAAAAATTCATAGTTTGTAACCCGTGGAAAAGTATATCTTAGAATACATTTAGAAATGCTAAGCTACATGGGCAAAAAAGCAAGCAAAGAAAAAATATCAGTATTTGGGTGGTTACTGAGTACTATAGTATCTGCGTGCTTAGAAATTAGGATTTTCCTACCTTTGCTACTTTTAAATTAATCAGAAGAATAAGCTACAAATAAATGTTGAATATGACAGCAAATAAACAGCTCCTTAAGACTCAGAAAGAATTACTTTTATTTAATTAAAGTACCTAGCACAAGATAAAAATACTTTGAATAGAGGCACATACATTTTATTTATTTATTTATTGCAAAAAAACCCCTGTCACTAATTTATAATCCATTCATTTTCATTACATGCATGAAATAAATGAATCAATATATTCCTGCAATTCAGCATGAACTCGCATTTCTGTCTCCTGCTGTGTAAAGAACAAAGGTTTCTGGCCACTGCCAATTGCTGTGACATGCTGTGGTAAAGTGCATGTCCTGGAGTGGCACGAGCGACGCCACAATTATTCTTATCTAAAGTAACAGGATCACCTGCACCTTGTCCTGTCCATGCATTAGGCCATGTCCACCCTTGCTTGTGCTGGCGTATCCCAGGAAAACACAGGCACCTGTTCCTGGGCGCAACCTGAGGGGAAAAGAATGAATTCTCTACTGTCCAGCACCTCACGTTCATTTTTGCCTCATCTGGCAGATTTCAGTCAGCCTACAAAACAATATATAACAGCATTCTGGGATGGGTTAAAGCACGAACAGCTGAGGCTAAGGACTGGCCTACAGAGGCTTCACAGCACAAACAGAAGCCCCAAACAACAGAGCAGGACAATTACAATCGGCAGCTCACTTGGCACTTCAGCTTCATGGGCACACATTTCAAACCCAGCCACAACAAGAGCATGAATCTGTAACACTGTTAAAGAGAAAAGCCTTGGAATAGTCACATTTTTCATTCCCAAAAGATCTCAGAAAGATTAGGAAAACAAACAAACAAAATTATTACAAAAGTCATCATGTTTACCTTGATTAAGTTTTTTAACCTTTCCCTACCCAGAGCTCACTGCTTTGCAGGCACACAAAGCCATCAGTCCCAGCCTTAAACAGTTTACAGTCTAAGAGACTCTTCAAAGACAATTGATAATTTCCATTGTACAAACAGATGAAAGAAGGGCACAAAGCTGAAACTGATTATCTATACTTTCACATTAAACCAATATCAGTAAACCAATTCTGAGCTACAGTTACCTGTAGAAATTAATAGTCTCAATTTTCTTATGAAAAGTAAATCTCAGTAGGAAACTTTCACTTTGCAGAAACTAAGATTTACCTTGAGGCAATACATTTGACACAGCTCATTTTATTAATGACAAAGAATTTATCTGTATTGTTAACTTTTACACGCTGTAGCAAACTATAAAGTGCAAAATACTGTTTTTAAATTTAAAATGCTCTGACAGAGAAGGAGCAAGAGGATTCAGTTAACAGATGAGGCTGGATATGGGCATAGAAAGAGCTTCTGTTAAAGAACAATGAAGTAATTTGTGTGATATCTCACTCTTGCTGCACGTTTTAAATATCCTGACAATAAAGGGCTGTGAGACACTCACAGTGAAATTCTATGTGCAACACTGTATCAGTTGATAAAACCCTGCCACTAATCAGAGATGGGCCCTCATAACTCACAGCACTGCACAGACACTCTGAACAGCACAGTGTGTCTGCCCTGATGTCCAAAAGTGTGATTTGGATGGGGAAGGACAGAGTCGAGTGGCTGGCCCTCATCAGTCAGGACACAGAGCATCTATCAAGGTTCATTTATCTACAGCATACATAAGAGATTACTACTTTTTTACCACAAGCTGGTCCTGTGAATTTACCCTTGTAAAAATCAAAGTCCTGCTTGGCCTTTTTGGTGTTTTTATCTTGGGCTTGGTGCACGTGCATTACTTCCTCCTTTTAAGAACACAGCACTCAACTTTTTTATCAATGAGGAAAGGTACTCAGATTAAATAGAGAGTACAGGTCTGCCTGTAGTGGCTGTTCCAAAAATTAAACAACTGAAATCAGCAATTAAAAACCTCAAGCACTGTCAGTGGATTCCGAATTTGAATAATCATGAGAATAAATAATGTGCACGGATGGTTAACCAATAGCAGAAGGGAAAATGTTTTCTTCAAAATAATGCACAGGCTCATACCTTTCTCTCAGAATTGGAAAAAAATATTCTTTGCAGACTGCCTCACAGAAATATATGACATGCACTATTTCATGGCAGTGCAAAAGACTTCCAGTAGACTTAAAAATAAATGTAACCACTACTGTGTCAGGATGTTATCAGCAGCTGCCACCTGGTTCATCTCTCAGCTTTATTTTTGCAATAGAAAGAACAAACCCTACCCTGGAAGTACTTGTAAGTTCTACCAAAGATTTCTAGGCCTCCTGTCATTACTGATCCCCCCATTTCAATCATTTGCCCACATGTAACCTCTGAGGCAAACACCACCACCCCACTTTGCAGAGGAGAAAACTCAAGAGCAAAAAGAGCTCTCATTACAATAAGAGTCAATGAGAAGTCTCTAATAAATGTAATCTGTTGAATTTTAGTGTTAAAATTACATGTCTGTGGTCACACTGGGAGTTCTTAACACAACAAAGAACAGAGCTAAGCCGACTTCATGTCCTGGACCCAACTACAAGCCTTAAAAAGTACAACAAAGGATCTAATTGCTCAATCAAGGACAATATTCAAGACCTAAAACTGTAATTATTGAGTTTTATAGCATGCAGAGGACTGAATGACTACAAAAATCATAGAAAGAAAAAATGTATTTCTGTTTCAAGTATTTGGGTTAAGATTTTATTGTGCCAACATTCTTCTCATTACCAGAATCGTTACTAAAATTACAAGACCACCATAAGTGATTCCATATGATAGTTTTCTTACTTTATACTCCTTTAAAGAATTAACAGTAATTTACATGCTTCCTCTAAGAAACGAAATACTGATTTTCTAAAATTAACCCTAGTTTTTTATTAGAAGCCCAGTGTAATGCTAACTAAAGTAAATGGGAAGTTTTTCACAAATTCAAAGGCCATTGAATGAAACTATATATACCCACTAAAAAATAAGTAGTATTTCACTCCCTTAGTTCTTAAGATTTTTTTACCCTATGAGACAAAGCTGAGAACCCTGGGTTCCTCTGAGGGCCTAGAACACTTCTGCCACTTCCTTTCAGCAGCAGTTTAATAAAACTTTTCCACTGTATAAATCAGAGAATAAGAAATACATAGCAGACAACTTCAAATCTCTGAAGGCAGGAAGGTCTGAATTTAAGCTCCAAACTCTAAGAGAAGATGAATTACTGGATGAATAACCAGAAATATTAAATTCACACAACTTTGCTCTTTCTTTTTAAAAACTCAGTCTTTAACAGCTTAACAAATCAATATCATCAAGGAAAAAAAAAATCTAACTGGGAATGGGAGATCTTAAGCTAAGAAACAAAACTATGCAAAACTGAAGCAGGAATACTCCTTGGAGACTTGTGCTCCAAGCAACTAGGAAGGACGAGCCACAAACCACCGTGCATACATTTCAGACAAGTGAGTCAGCTGGCCAGCAAAAGGTCCTGTCCACCCCACATCCTCTACACAAGCCTGAATATCATGAATAGACTGAGCCTGTGAGACAATTAAATCAACTAAAGCAGCTTAAATCCCACTGTCTGTCTGTAGTGCTTGACACCTCAGTAATTTAAGCATATTTGAAAATGTTCCTTATTGACCTAGTGCACAACTACTCAGTGAGACAGAACTTCGACTGGGAGAGGAAATTCTGTGTCTGGATATACTTTTAATTCACTCAACAGGGACATTGCGGAGATTTCACAACACAAATTTGACTACAGTTACAAAGAGTAGAAATATCGGTCAAAGCATAACAAAGTTGTAAATTAATGTTAAAAAAGGATGACAAAGCAAACCTAGCAGCCCAACATACTAAAGTCATCATAATGTGGATTTCAGATTACATGAGAGACTACAGAATACAAAGCCAGCTTTCTCAGTCCATTAAAAACACTGCATCTTATAAATTCTTATTGTTTAGTTTGTTTAAACTGTAATTTCAGTGGAATGCATAAAAATGCATAAGTTAGCATTAATGAAACCCTTACTACTTTTAAATAACAAGCATGCGACTCCTGGAATTTGGACTTTCTTTCTCCCCTGGAGGTTTTCCAGAATCCTTCCTATGCACTCCTACATCTGAGGAAGAGCACTTTTGTTTAGGTAGGATCCTTTGGGACTGATGAAGTTTTGAAAAACGTGACTTCTTGCTAACACCACCCTAACAAATCATCTTGATCCTTGACATGACCTACTGAGAGCGAGCTCTGTCTGGTTACCATTACTTTCTTTGCCCTGCTAGTCATGACAATCAAATAATTCACAGTCCCCACTGCCGCATCAGACTTGCAAATGCAGGAGAGGAACTCAGGGATCTTCCAGGTTTCCTGTGAAGTACGTGACAGTTCCGCAGCAAATTCAGATCACGCCATGAAATTTCTAAAAGGAGATTTCCTAATGCAAACTGCACCACAGCCCTTGCCAGAATATTGGTGTGCGGGGATTACTCAACTGGAGCTCAGTTTTAGGAGGTGTCAGCTCCTACAGCTTTCTTTAGATACATCATTCCTTACTTCAATCTGCATGAGTAATGACTGGAAACCCAGCTGCTAAACCAGCTAGTCCATCTGTTACCCCCTGTTAATAAATGTATAATTATGTTCACTCTCACTAAAGAGCTCATGATTCACTGGGATTGTCTTTTTGGGAAACATCTACTGAAGTATATTAGGTGCACATATATATGTGGCCGTGGATCCTACCTTTAGTACACAGACATATTATTTAGTGTCTTCTTGGTATCTCTTCTGCCTGATGAAAACAAGAACCTGATCCTTGAGGAGTAAGTTTGCAGTTGAGGCTGCTCTAGAAAGCTTAATCAGATTTAAAGCCAGGGGACCGTAAGAAATTCCAGTGTAATTCCAAGATCTTTGTCAGTGACAAAATCTGACCTTTCGGTACCTCTTCACTGTGATGCTTCATGTTCAGAACACAAATAATTGCAGGCAGAGCATGGCTAACACTGGCCTAAAAATACACAAGTGAGATGTGAAATCACATGAAATGGCTGCTGGCCCTACGGTAACCAAAGAGACATTTCTCACACACTGTACAAAGGTTTCAAAGGGTGTAAAATGTGGACATTTTTTCCTGTTAGTTAGGGGTCACTGCTGGGATAAACAATCCTGGATTTCTGCTATCTTGTTTCACAAAAAGAGAGGACTGATTCTGCATTTCCAACCATTTGCTTATCCAAAGTTAATGAAAAAAACTGCTTTCCTCTTTTCATTTGGTGAAACAAGTCAATGATTTCCACTGCAGGAAACACTGGGTTCTGTTCCTCACAGGCCTTGGTGTGAAACATCCATGTGAATAAATCTCTTTTACGTGGGAACTGATGATTTGTTTCTTAAATCATAATTTCATTGTTCTAGTCATACAACACTCAAGGCAAAAAGGGAGTGTCTGCCAAGGGGCCACCAGGCCAAGGACCGTCACTGCATTAAAACAACCACGAACCAGAGCAAATAACGAGGCCAATAATTCGATTCCTCAAACTCTGCCAAACTCTGCCACGACCACATGACAGGAGACACCAATAAACTCAACAGGCTTTTCTTTATACCCAAGCATCAGGTAAATCAGAGAGATGAACAAACCCCTCAGAGACACAGAAGTCTCCAGCTTCTCTACAAAGCTCAGGGTCAAGAGCTGGGAGAGCAGGCAGCACTGTTAGGCTCCGTAGTTGCCTAATGCCAAGAAATCTTGTCATCTGACTGAGAGACTCTCCATTATTTTAGACAGTAAATAACAATATAAATTTATAAAATTATCCCTTGATTGAAGTTAATAGTAAAAAAAAAATAAAAACCACACATTTTCTGAGTTGATTTTTTTTTTTTAACAGGATGACGTTTGGTCAAGCAGAATAAAACAAGACTTGCAGCAAGCTAGAGCAATGGGAACAATTTCTCCTTAAAGAAAGCCAGGAAAGCCTTGTTAGTTAAAAAGTGCTGTCAAAACTGAATTCTCAAAGTGATCTGATACATGGATAATCTGAAATTACACTAATTTCATTATAGGAAAAGATAAAGTAGATACTTGTTTCTGAGATGCCATTTCAAGTCTGTGAAGAATGATAACTTACCTTCCTGAAATTCCCTCAGGTCCAGAAGTCTTTTCCGCTCAGGTTTGCAAATACTTTAAGACTTAAATGCAATACTTAAATTAAAAAAAATATATATTCAACAGCTTTCTTAATAAATATTCAAGATTCTTAACAAACATTCATCGGTTTTATTTCTCCGTTTAGACTCAAAGCAACCTTAGTGGGAAATGTAACCGTGCCAGCCATGCGTCCATGTTCTTTCTTCAGTCCATCCCGTTTCTTTTACAGCCAGAGGTTTATGAGTCCACACAAACTGTCATCGTTTATTTTAAAAGCCTCTGGCTATTGCTGAATGACTGTCCGAACTGCAAACACAAGATACTCTCAATATTTTCTACCCAGCATGGGTGAAACAAAACTCGAGACCATTAGGGTGGGTCACAAGCAGAGCTACATTTATATAATTTTGCTGGGATATTGGCAAATGCTGCATTATTTCTACAGATAATACTGCCCTAGCAGATGCTAGCATAGGAAGAATAAATGTACATATAGTCTCTGAGAGATTTGCTTTATGGATATTTTAGATGGTTCTAGACAATTTACAGTATTCTAGACAAGTAAAGGGTCGAGTTTTTCAAGCACTGCCTCCATTTGTTCATATATAATCACTATGGAAACAGGTTTGAAAAGTGACACACGTAAACCCATTAAAGTTGGCAAAAAATTATTGCTTACAATTTACATTATTTGCCCATATATTAAATACAGATAAAGATTATTGTGAAACCTGAGAAGAGCACTAGATCGATATTTTTTCCTACCACAGTATGAAAGCATTGGGCGTGATCATTGAATCGGTTTGCCCAGTAACATTTCGTTTACTGCTTTATATTGAACTGCACTAACCTTTAAATCAGTCTTGACAGGCTTTTTTTTGTGAACATCGCTGTACTGCGACCTGCAGTGTATCACAGCACTGCGCTTTCGGCAGCGCCCCAAGGACCACCCAGCCCGTCTCCTTTAAATACTCCCCAGATACTCCTTCATCCCCTTCGGGACTGATGCACCCTTAGCGCCCCGGGACGAGCCTGAAGGATTCAGACCCGGGCCCGCGGGCCTGCACTGCCGGGGCAGAGCGGGGCGGGGGTGGGGGGAGCCCTCACAGACGCCTCCATCTTCCCCCCATCGCCTCATGGCCCCTCCGTGCGCTCCCAGCGCTGGTCCCTGACCACCACCCCGGCCCCGGCCGCAGGAGCGCGGGGGGGGAAGCGACCGAGGTTGTTTCGTCTGTCAGGGAGGAGGAGGCGGCGGGAGCCATTTCGGTGTGTGGGGCGAACCTGCGCCCCTGAAGCGGGGCCGCCTCCCCCCGCCCGAGGACGCTGCTCTTTTCACTCCTCTATCATCCCCTTACTCCGGGGCTTTAAAAAAAAAAAAAAAAAAAAAAAGACAAGACGAGGGAAATATGGCCAGGACAAGGCGCCGCAGGGCCAGCCGGTGTTCCTACACCCAGACAGGCCCAGCCGCCATTGCCCCTTCCCGCCCCGCGCTGCAGCAGGGCCAGGCTGGGAAACCCCGTGCGTGCGGTGGGGGGGCAGGGAGGGAGGAAGAAGTGAGGCGCCGTCACGCAGTCAATGGTGCAATATCCTTCCGCGCTCCGAGAGAAAAAGGAGTCCCATGCTCCCCCTGACCTATTGGCCCCAAGAGGCTCAGGCACGACCTTCGGAGTAACCCAAACGGTCGCGTGACGGGAATCCCTTAGGAAAGGGGGCTCATTCCGGGGGGATTCGTGCTTTTTCGCCTGTGGCATGCGGTGTATATCCATGCGCAGAGCGGGGCGCAAAGAGTCCGGCGGCGGGGCGGGTATATAAGGCGGGCGCCGCGGAGCGCTTGCCTTTTCAGTTGAGGATAGAGCTGGTGATCGGAACATGTCAGGGGGCTCCGCGGATTATAGCAGGTATGGCGGGGGGCCCAGGCCCTTTCCTCCTTCGGGGGCTCCGTGGGTTGTGCGGAGGCGGCCGGGGAGAGGCGGAGGGGGGTGGATGTGGGCGCCGGGGTGCGCTGTGGGGAGGCCGGCACTGCGGTCGCTCAGCCCTGCGCCCCGGCCCCTCCCGTTCTAGACGTTTCTGTCCCGGCGCTCCCCTTGCTCGCGACTCAGCGGCGGGTTAGCTATATTTCTCAGAGCTCGCTTTTCTTTACTGGCTTTTTTTTAGCCATCCCCTTGCTCCCGAAAACAGATTTCTTTAAAAATTAAAGCCCTAGACAACTGAGTTGTGGCTGAAATGTTTTAACGCCTCTATGAGGATTATTTTTCCTTGACACTCTATTCCTTCCCCCGCGCTGTCGGTTCTCCCCGGGTTGTGGGGCCGCCCTGGGGGCGAGACCATTGTATTTTGGGGGTGTCGTGTGTTCCCCACCCCCCCCCCCGGGCCATCGCCCGGCGCCGTCCTCCCGCAGCGCCCGGTTTGCGCAATCCCAGGGGTGGAGCTCTCGCGAGAGTTGCCCGGCGGGGCGGGGCGGGGGGGTCCGCAGCGGCACCGGGAGCGCGCCCGCCCCTTCCCCCCCCCCCCTTCCCCCGCGCGCCGCCGCGGGAGCGCGCGCCCATTCCCCGCCGCGCCGGGAACCGGCCCCGGGAGGGGGAAGGGAGGGCGGGAGTGCGCCCATTGGCAAAATCCCAGAGCACCTGCTGGAACGATCCGTCACGGGGCCCGCGGCGCTGGCAGCCGTGGTGCCGGCGCGCTCCCGGGCGCTGGTTGCTCCCGCACTAACGGCGTGTTCTGTTCAATGGCAGAGACCATGGCGGCCCAGAGGGAATGGAGCCCGATGGTGTCATCGAGGTGAGCACTCGTGAACCGACCTGAGAATTTAGTCGCTGGTGGAGATGGGTATTGTGTTTCTTATTTTCTATTTTTCTTTTTCGTTACAGAGCAATTGGAATGAGATTGTTGACAATTTTGATGATATGAATTTAAAAGAATCCCTTCTAAGGGGCATTTATGCTTATGGTTTTGAGAAGCCTTCAGCTATTCAGCAGAGAGCTATCATTCCATGCATCAAAGGTATGCAGGCAATTCATTTGTTATCGACGTGAAATATTTAGGAAAGCGTTGTAAAATGCATACATTGCTTTTTTAGTGTGCAGTGATACTTATCTTTAATCTTAAATGAAAAAGTGATATGATGGTACACCATCTTTCGGGACTGACCTGAAATGGAGAGAACTTTATAGTACTGATCACTTGATTCAAAGGGAATTAAATAAAACTAAAAACCATGAATGACCTCTGGGAGCAGTAAATGTGTATCCTACTTTTTTTAGGGTATGATGTGATTGCTCAAGCTCAGTCAGGTACTGGCAAGACAGCCACATTTGCTATTTCCATCCTGCAGCAGTTGGAGATTGATCTCAAGGAGTCCCAGGCACTAGTATTGGCCCCTACCAGAGAACTGGCTCAACAGGTATTGATAGTGTAGTTTGAAAAAAACTAAATGCTTGTGTGTTGCATAGGTTTCAGGTTTCACAACTGTGAGACAACAAACAGACTTCTCAAGGGGCTGTAATTAATATCCATTCAGAACCCTTTTGGTGTGAAGTAATGGGGGATACAAGCTGGCTTCTGTCCCGCAAGTTCTCTGCCTGCTTAAAAAGCTGAGTTGATGCCCGTGGAGGGTGTGCTGGGTCAGGGATGCAGGAGCCACCTTCTGTGCTGGATGTGGTTAAGATGTGGCAGCATCTCTAGCAGAAAACCAGCTCGAAAGCACAGCGTTCTGAGTGGAAACAAAATTTACTTTTTTTGGAAGCTATTTGAACTTGAGTGCAGTTGTGCAACATGAAAACTGCAGTGCACATGTGGTCACTTAAATAAATGTTCTTATATCTTTGTATGTTTTCTTGACAATGTAATTGCATGTCTCCTTGACTTCAAGGCTTGGTATTGTTAAGCTAAGTGAGCGTCTCTTAACAAAACTTACAGGATACTTAAATTTGTAGGGTGAGTGTATTTGTAATGTGGGGTCCTGAAATGTTTAACTCAAAATAGAAAACATCATTTTCAAGTAGAATATGCTAAAATACCAGTGCTGTAGTGACAAATCTTCCTCAAAGCAGAGCTAAACACGACTAAATGAGAAAATAATGAAAAAAGTCAGTGGGACAAGAGCCTGTGCCCAGAAGGTTAAGCCTTTGTTCTACTCTGAAGTCGTTGGTGAGGTGAGAGTTGATTTAAAGCCTGGCACGCTGCGGGGCACTTGCAGACAGCTCACAAAAGAGTACAAGTGCTTAATTCAGGCCTGAGCTGTGAGAGCTTGAGCTCATTTTGGGAGGCCCTGCCTTCAGCTTAGTAACTGATTCATGGTAGTCACTCTTCCAACAAGTTCAACTAGTAAGGACAAAAATGTAACTTAAAGTGCCCCTCTGACTCAAGGTTAATAGTGAACAACTTGAATAGTGTGCAGTTGGGCAAGGTCATTTTAGGAACAGTCTCTCCCAAGAACTGATTTGCTGTCCTGGCTTCCGAAGTCCTCAAATGCCAGTGATGATAGGGTTTAATCTTTATTGTACCAGGAACTACTAATGGAAGGTTCTATTTTAGATCCAGAAGGTAATCCTGGCCCTTGGAGACTACATGGGAGCAACATGCCACGCTTGTATTGGTGGCACAAACGTGCGCAATGAAATGCAGAAACTCCAGGCTGAGGCTCCACACATTGTGGTTGGAACTCCAGGGCGCGTGTTTGACATGTTGAACAGGCGCTACCTTTGTAAGTATGAATTCAGTGGTGCTCTTAAAAAAATCTCCAGTGTAAATCTCATACCCAGGAAGAGCTTTTGCTGGAAAGTGTAGTACTAAAGGAGAATAATACTCAGAAAGAAAGGACTGTGTGTGTTTCTGAAACTTCATGAGATGCTATTTTGTTTCGTTCCAATAGCACCTAAATGGATCAAAATGTTTGTTCTGGATGAAGCTGATGAAATGTTGAGCCGTGGATTTAAGGATCAAATTTATGAGATCTTTCAAAAACTTAGCACAAACATCCAGGTAAAAAGCTTTTACGTGGTTAAATTGATGGATGCCGATTTGATTACAGTGTGGCTGAGAACTGAATAATACAAATTGGTGCTAACATAGAGTAATGTGTTCCAGGTTGTGCTGCTGTCAGCTACAATGCCAATGGATGTGTTGGAAGTGACCAAAAAGTTCATGAGAGATCCCATCCGTATCTTGGTAAAGAAGGAAGAACTGACTCTGGAGGGTATCAAGCAGTTCTACATTAATGTGGAGAGAGAGGTTGGTATCAGCTGTACTTTTTCTGACAGGAGGACTTACTATCTCTTACCTTCTTGTTAAAGCACTGTACTAAAATTGCAGAAATCAAGGCTGAGCTTTGGTTTCTGCAATAATGCTAGTAGAGTACATGCAAGAAGAAGAAAAACTCAGCACTGGATCGAAAAGACTAGGGTGGACCTCTTTCTTAATGTCCAGTGTCCTATGTCTTAAGATTTGGTGCAACAGTTGATACAAAAACTTGACTTAGTGTCTTGTTGCAACTTTCCAGATCATACTAAATACTGTGTGTGAGAGGATGCTTTATTAGTTCTTGTATTCGAGTTTTGTACCTTTTTTGGGGCTCTTATGTATGAGCTGTACATGGCATAATGCATTTCCTTATCTTGTTTCTCTTCAGGAATGGAAGCTGGATACTCTCTGTGATCTGTATGAGACACTGACCATTACACAGGCTGTTATTTTCCTGAATACAAGGAGAAAAGTGGACTGGCTTACAGAGAAAATGCACGCCAGGGACTTCACAGTCTCAGCTCTGGTAGGAATTGATACTTCCCATCACTTCTGAAATGTCCTGTATGTACTGGGAAAGAAATGATAATGAGGGATATTAGAATGAGAAGCAGGAAAGTTATAATATAGCTGTGCAGTGCTGTATTATCGTTCCCCCTGCTGAAAGTAAAGTGCTTCCTTTCTATCCCTACCTGCTTCGTTCCCACGGCAGGTAGGGACGCTGGGTTTCACACACATGGCTGTTTCCTAAAGGATGTTCCAGTTTGCACCATTGGAACTGTACTGACTGCAACTTTTTTAAATTCTCCAGCATGGTGACATGGACCAGAAGGAACGAGATGTTATCATGAGAGAGTTCAGATCAGGGTCAAGCCGTGTCCTGATCACCACTGACTTGCTGGTGAGTGTTACCTTACACTGAACGTGTCCCTGTTATAACCTGGTGCCCAAAAGCTTCGTAAGTCAGTGACGGCTCTTGTAGCCTGAACTATCAGGAGCCTTTTGGAAGAGCAAAGACCACGACTCCACTATGGACTGCACAGTTGCAGTTCATAACTAACAATGTGGCTGACAAAAAAACCAGGATAGATATATTTTTAAGGAGCCTGTGACTTCCATTAATGGCTCTGTGTTGCTTTCCAGGCTCGTGGCATTGATGTGCAGCAAGTGTCTCTGGTTATCAATTATGACCTGCCGACCAATCGTGAGAACTACATTCACAGGTCAGTGGCTCTTCCCACCGGTGTGTGTGCTCTGCTGAATGTCACAGCAAAGGCACAGACCCTCGCCTCTTCTTCCCTGTAGTCCTTGCCAAAAACAGGAGGTGTTACTTATCCATGCATACAGTAACTGCTCAAAAGCCAGCAGGGAATAAAACCAGTTTTGGATGGGCTTTAGAAAAGCCCTGCGTTGCACAGCTGTGGTTCTGAAACAAGGGAGGAGCAGGACTATGGACAACAAAACAAAGCAGTGGGAAAACTTAGATGTGTAAGAGGTTTGGTGATGGCTGACTATTCTTGAGAGATGTGGGAAAAATGCCAGCTACTGAACTGCCTTTTGTCACGTAGGCTGTGATGAGCGATGGCAAAGCTGTTGCTGGCACATCATTCACAGCATTATCAGCTTAATTTGGGGTCCTGGCTGATCCTGCTCAGGAACCAGACAGACCTTACTACTCCTAGCAAGCGAGTTGTGTAGGGCTGCCTTCGCTTTTGGAGGTCCAGTTGTGTTCGTGTTGTGTGTGCCATGTTTGCTCTTGGTGGCTCCTCAGTGGGATTCTTTCTTCTGTGGCGTGTCTTCTGGTAGCAGTCTGTTCCCCTAGGTTTAGTTAACTGCTTCTAGTGACTGTCCCTAAATTAAGTAAACTGTGCTTTGTTACTTGATGTAAAAAAATACAGGAGTCGATAGCAGCAGTTGATGACACAAGATGGTGCTCAGAAACGGCGTTGACGTAATTTAGGACGTGGATTCGTAAGCGGCACAGTTTGAATAAAGAGCGAGTTGGTATTTTTTTATTTCTTTTGTCATGATTACCCCTAAGTTTTGTGAGCCATTTCTGTGTGTTAAGCTCTTGCTGGCAAAGTGCTCTACTGTGCAGTCTGTAGGAAGGTAGAGCTGATGGTGGGTGTAACTAAACAGTACTCACTGATGTGTTAGTGACCAACGTGGGCTTATACAAAAATGTTGGCCTTGGATTTTGCTTTTTAAGAAAACCAACAAACCCTAAGTTTTCCCACTGGAAACAGGTTGAACTAAAATTCTGAAATTCATTGTGCTGTTCTATGTTACTGGATGTAACTGGATTTGGTAACAGTCTGATTGTTCAACAACAGCCTGTCTTGTGTGCCCTGTGCTTGGGATTGGATGCATGAGGGAGGGGTGGGTGTGCAGTTGAACAGAGGGGAGGGAGACTGACCCAGGACCTCACACAGCAGCACCAACCATTAAATAAAGATCTTACTTTGCAGCCAAAGAGTAACCGTGTCTGCCCTGCTGCCACCATGGGATGGACCTTCTGCTATGCTGCTGGCACCAGCTGCTGGTTTTTCCTGACCAGAGGTGACTTTGGTGGCAGCTGGTCCTGTAAAGGCAGCCTAGGCTGGCCAGTGGCAGATGAGAGCAGCAGTTTGTGAGTGGATCTTGCAGACACGTAAAGCAGATTGGAGTGGTTAACTTGGGTGTAAATGTGCTTTCTTTTTGTGCAGAATTGGTCGGGGTGGCCGGTTTGGCAGAAAAGGTGTGGCTATCAATTTTGTCACTGAAGAGGACAAGAGGATCCTGCGAGACATTGAGACTTTCTACAATACTACAGTGGAGGAGATGCCGATGAATGTGGCTGATCTCATTTAGTCCCCGGGATGAGGTGGTTGTGAATCCAGTGCTCGCTGTTGCTGAATAGGCGATTCACAACGCGCATTGTGCTTCTTTCTTTGGGGATACATTGAATCTTGTCTCAATGCTCATTACGGATCAGAAATACAGATTTTTGATAAGAGAAGCGACTTTGTGTCGTGAGCTCTTGTGGGGAAAGCCATTGGCTTTGTCCACTTTAGGGTTAGACTGTTGGGGTTGGGTGGAAAGTCATGGGGTCTGTAAATTTTTTCTTTATTAGAAATTTATTTCCTAGTTCCATAGAAGTGGTTGTATTAGATGTTCTTTATCATTTAATAATTTACTTATGGACTAAAAGATATAAGTGCTGTATAAAGTCAGCCAATTATGTTAAACTAGCCTACCTTCCTTTATTGTATGTACTTACACCTCAGATTAAATTGGAAAGGCCTTTCAAAATCTCTAAACTTTTATAAGAGCATTAAAATGCATTTTTGTTTCATATGTATTTATTCAATAAAGTATTTAATTAGTGGTAAGTGTGATTTGGACCCTGTTGCTAAGCCCCAGCAAGCAAGCAATCATACTATTGTCTTAGTTAGGGTTAAACCCAGTAAAATTTGCCATATTGCACATGTCTTAATGAAGTTTGAATGTTCAATAAAATACTTCTATATTCACTTAAATTGTAAATAGTTGCTTCTTGGGTAGAGGGGTCTCACTAGAAGGGTGACAGCAGCCTGGGCTGTCTCAGGGTGGGAGCTGAAGGTGACAGGGCCCAGCAGGCAGCTTTGTGCTTGTGCCCAGCCCCCCCCCCCCCCCCATGCTGTGTCATTAATTGCAGGGGTGTTTCTGGACTAGTACCGGGCGAGCTCCAAGTGCCAGAGGCTGTCCCTGTGTGACACAGCTCAGGGGTGCTGGACAAGAGTCCTTATACTGAAACACCCTCTCATCAGTGTAGAAAATGGCTCCCTTAATAATCAGGGCTGGCTGACAAAACTCTGCACTGCAGCATTTTTGCCTCATTCCTGTACAAGGGCACTGGTTTTTTAACTGCACTCAGGAAGGTAGGAGGGGTGTTCGGAGCATTCTCTGAAGGGAAATGTCCCAAAGCTGCTTGACCCCCCAGAGCTGTGTTCATCATCCAGGTCACAGCTTTTAAATGGGTTGTGAGCAAGACCAGTGATGCTCAGGCAAGATCTGTAATGTCTTCAGAAGATGACCTGCCCTTCGCAGTTTTTCTAAGGTAGCTTGAGTGAAGTAGAACTTGCAATATGCTTACTAGAAAACTTACTTTGTGACATTTAACATTAAACAATCAGATACAAGATAGAGGTGGCAGGGGATGTGCTCCTTCAGGAGGTGGGTTCAGTCTGAAGTGTAATAGGGATGTGATCATTTTGCTAAGTCAATTCATTCAAAACCAACAGGGGTTGCTGTGAATATCTCCTTCCTTTCTCTGCTTGCAATTGATTATGTTTTCAGTCTACGCACATTTTTGATGACTTTACCCTTCCATAAGTGCAACACAGAAGCATTACTGACCCCACTGCTCTTTAACTGAGTGTAAAAAAAATGAATCAATACTCCAACATGAGCTTTTCCAACTGCTGAGCAGTCCTTTTATTGCAAAAAACCAGTACAAAAGTTCATGGGTCCCTGGCCTCAGAGCCACAGCCAACCCTGGAACAAAGGGCCGCTGGAGGAGTCAGGTGTTCTGTGTGAGCTGCTGCATCACAAGGGCACAGAGACTCATCAGCTGCAAGAATTCATCAGCACCATCTGCCAGGCATTTGTCCACTTCCTGCAGACAGAACAGAGGAGGTAAAACCCTCTGAAAATGGTGCTCGTGGCGTCTGTGTTTTGGGGTACAGTGGAGAAGCCCAAGGTGAAGTTTGGCAGCTGTTTGCTGCATTGGCACAGATTTCTCCAGCAGTCACACACTGCACACCCCTCCTACTGAACTGGGAACAACGAGCTCTCCAGCCTCCATCTCCCAGAGGAGGCCCCAGCATGGCAGCTCCGCACAAAGGGATGCGCCATTGGCTCTGAAACGACCGGCCAGGAGCATCCCTGCAGGGCATCAACACTGCCTGCCCGTCTGCAGCGAATTTAGCAAAACCTCCACCACTGCTGCCTCTTCTTTTTGGTCAAAATTTAGTAAGGTAATGAATTTTTAATTTTTTTTAAGGCATATTTTACACATCAGAACAAAAACTTGCATTTTGCAGCTCCTAAATTTTTTGAAGTGATTACTTAATTTTGTCTTAATTTTCCCTCCCACCTTACATCAAAAACAACCAAACCCACAAACCTCTTGCTTGAGTCCCACAACATAATATGAACAATAATTCACTTAACTGGGTTTCAATTCCTTCTCATGAAATTTCTCAGGATAAAAATTTAGGTTCTACCAAGAAACACTCAGAACTGAAAAAATGATCACGTACTTCTTGGGAGAGACTGTCCAAACAAAAATTAATCAGTGAAGATTAACGTGGTTTAGGTTTTTTGACTGAAGCTACAGACTCACCGCAAGTTTTTCCACTATGACAGATTTCTGCTTGTCACTGAGATCTTCACTCTCCACCACCGTGTCGTGCAGCTGGTTTACAAGCTGAGCAACAGCAAACCCCTCATTGATGAGATTCTGTGCCATGGAGAGAAGAAAATGGAGGCAATTCAACTGGAAGCCCAATCTGAAAAATTCTATCTGAACTGAAAGACTGTGCTGAAATTTAGGACGGAACTTCTGCGTTTTGGAGGACACTTCAGTAGCTTGTGCACAGCCCTGCCCTGCATCTGCCTGACAGGGTCCCCAAGTGAGCACCCAGGAAAGGCTGCACAAGGAAGGCAGGCACAGAGCAGTAATTCTGCCCAAATGTACTTCCAGCTTCTGCCAATTCGCATCTCGTGGATTTTCTGAGACATCTTAAACATTTAACAACCTCCACTGAACCTGTCCAATCTTATTCTAAAATTAGGAAAGGCTGGTATCCACAGCATCATGTGGCAGCTTCACAGCCTTCCCGTTTTGAACTGCCACCTACTTTGATTTATTTTCTTCATCTGGTAGTTGTTAGTCTCAGGCATACAGAGATCTGTAAGGCCAAGGCTCTTTTACTGAAATAAAACCCATGGTAACTCAAGATAGCTTTTAAAAAAAAAAGCAGTAGTGCCCAGTTACAAAACCAACAAATACAGTGGTCGATGAAGCCATTTAGGAAGAAGGAAGTTTATGAAAATAGAAAAAGAGTTGGTGCAATCTTATTCTTCTGTACAGCTAAATCCACTCCCATGCTTTACAGAACTGTGTGTCCAATTGTGCCACCCACCATGAAGCACCTTCTCTAGCAAGTGGAGAACATTTCCAAACCACTCCATTAGATTAGATCAGGTCACGGCTTGATAAAAGACTGTGCCAGCCCTGAAGGTTTGGATAATCCGTATCATCACCTCTTAAATCAACACAGTTTCAGACACCACGTAAATAAATGTGAAAATGTAAGACAGGGATGTCTGCACAAACCCTTCCACAACAATTTTAAGATCTGCTGCAAGTTTATAGGAGAATAAATCCAGACTCGAAACCAAAGGTCCTGCCAAGACCATCCAGTGAGGCTCAGCCAAGCAAAAAGCAGGAGGCTGGTCATACTGGGTCTTTTCATAAAGCCATGGAACATTTCACTGGAAGGGGGAATGGTACTGTGGCTGGCACCCTGTCAGGGACAAGTCCTTGAGTTAAAATCCAGTTCAAGACTGACTGAGCCTGCTTTAAACCCTTTAGATGACGAATTTCCCATTATTCAGAAAAATTCTGTATTAAAGAAAATAACCCCACCTTTATATAACAGTAGCTTGTGCTTCCTCCAGCAAGGTCTACTTTAAGTCACTGCAATTTGTCTTACAAACTTAATCACCAGTGCATCATAAGATTAACATGAAATATTTTAAAACTGAAGAGTTATTACAGCTTTATTCAGATACTTCTCATCTAACACAGCCTCTGAGCAATGAAGAAGGTGACCAGTCCAGGGACTACTCCAGTCCTCTGAAGAGACAGTTCTAAAGGCCTGAGCCAAGTGTGTCCCTCAGAAATCCTCCTCTGCCTAATTCAGCCTAACAGCTCCACGTGCCACCACTTAAACTCAGGAGAAAACCAGAGTCCCACTGGGAGGGAAGTTTATTTGCAGCTTTGACAGCTCTTCCTCAGAAGGGAAAGCCTGGTAAAAGACACTTCCCAAAATGTGAATCCAAACTGATTAAGGTCAATGTTCTGCTGCTGCAGCCCAGCAACAAAGGATTCAAAGGGCAGTGACTGTGGAAAATATTGAGGCTGGAACACTAAGAGGACTTTACCTTTGCCAGTGTTTCCAGTTTCTCAAAGGAACCACTCTGGCACCCCAACAGCAGTTCATCAATTGTCTCTTTAGGGATGACCTGTAACAAGAAGTGACATTTCGTAACTTCTACTTTGTAAACTTAAAATTGAAGTTGATGCTTACAGTAACAGACACAAACTGCTCACAGTAGAGGCCATTTCAGCATTTCATTCCTCTACCACACCCAACCACTTCAAGCAAGTGTATGACAGACCCACGAAATTTTAAAAGTGAAAGCTGGGCTGTAATATTTGTCCTATATTGGTGACATTAAAACAAAAACCATAATGACAGTGAACTGTCAAAGTCACCTTCATAAATCCAACACACAACTGCTTATTCAGGACACTAAGTGGAGGACATACTTCAACATTTAGATCAGACAATGCTTTCTGTGGCATTCTACACTAAAACAACACAGCAAATCAGTTTTATTTCCAAAGACACACCAGGGACATCCAAAAAAAGCCCAGTGCACTAAAATCAGACAACAAATCAGAAGAAAACAGGTTGACAGATGCCATTATTTCGCTCTGTGCAGGGAAGAGCTAACCATTTTCCCCTCTACTTATTGTCATTCCTGTCAGTTGAGTGTCTGGACAGTTCAGTTTCAAAGCTTCTTTATTCAGGTCACTCCAGGGTCACAGAAGTTATGTATGACCAAGAACTTCAAGTTTTTATGAAGATGTAAAGTTGGGTTCCTTTGGTTTAAACAAGCATGACTCATTCAATAATGGAATTTCATGCTTCTCTTTCCTGTCATTACAGTCAACTTCTGCCAGGTTTCAGATATCTGATATCTGTTCAGGTATCAGCTCTGTTTTACAGCTAGATACACAAAACTGAACAATGACTTCACTGAGAAAATTGCTTAAAATTGTTCTGTAAAACACTGCACAGAAGCAATTGCCTCTGGTTCCATTAAAGTGAAAACCTCCCAGCCCTTACAATTACCTGTGATGGCAGCACCTTCAAGGGAAATGCATCCATCATTAAAGCCCATTTATTTTTCAGGTCCTCAACTCCAAATCTCCCATTTCTTGCTTCAGGGGGTAAGTGTTTTGTTGCTATAGGAACACCTTCACACATGTTTTACTAAATGCATTTCCTCCCAGGTTTCTCCTGTCCCTGTCAGTATTATCTATGTCATTCTAGAATAAATCACTGCTGTTTTGTTAAAAAGCAGGATCTACACAGATCCTTGAAGAGACACTGTCACTGTGAACATTTAGGTTGTAAATGAGCTGCTACTGCAAGTCATTCCCCTGTGGGGCTTCCAAACCATATTTTCAATGATCTATACTCATATATACACACACATATATATAAAAGAACCAAAAAATGTTCTAACCTACTGTTCCACAGAAGGCAATACATTTTGCATTTATGGGCAGAGTATTTCAACTGCAGTTTGAATTATAAGACTATTTTACAGTTTACCATGATTTACAGAAGAAGTTGCTAGAAACTTGGTATGTAATAAGTGCACAGAATCAGGCAGTCGTTAAAATTCTGGTGGATACTCTGTTGGTACCAGACCGCAACACTAGTGGGTATCAAACAATTTTTTAATCAAACTTGAAGCAACAGTAGATAAGGGTAACAAAATGTTTGTCAGAGTAATTACAGGAGAAACTGCAAAGTACAGCTTACCCCAGCAATTTCAGTGACTATCTTCTCTGTGATCTCCTTCCCACCCATTAGGCGAGTGGCACTTTGAAGGAAAGTAATTGCTTTTCTTAAATCCCCTTCTGACACTTTCACAAGGTACGACACTGCCTGAAAAACAATGTCAGAAAATACTAAATGATATGTTCACTGTTAATTAAGAGCCAGTACACTTTTTTAACATAGTTATTTTAAAACATCAAGTAGCACCCAAAGCAGATTTTCAGAGCAAGGCTCAATACACAAGTCACAAAGCAACCTCTCTACTAACACAAATGTGTGCTGGCAGTTTCAGAATGAAGCGCAGTTTAATGCCAGTGCACTCAGCAGAGAACAAAAAGCCCTCCAGTTTAGCTTCAGTCTTCTCTGCCGGACACTTCTCTGCTTTTACGACGACTCTTAAAATTCATCTCGTCTACGGAAGGAGAATAATACCTAAGTGAGTTTATGCATTGCATTTCGTACAGTTGAGCAGTCTGCGAAAGTATGCTGACTTGGCCTCTTCCACTGCCATGCACTGGATTAAGCAGTAAAACTACATGGCAGCCACGGAGTTACCTCATTACTGATTTTCACGTGCTCCTTCTCAGAAACCTCCAGCAGCCGCTGCTGTTGGACACTGTCCGACAGAGGCTTGAAGCGGAATTTGGAGCATCGAGATGTTAAAGGTTCAATTATTCTGAAAGAAAGGAATGTGTTTGGTAAATCAACCTGTGGGCCCAGACAAAGCTATCAAGGTGGAAAAGGTTTTATATGACCTTAAAACCGCAACACTGTAAAAAATAAAAGTTGAAACATAAATATTGTTTCAGTCTTGCATTCATGTAGCTACATCTCTATTAATTGAAAACTTGATATCAACCTCTTAGTGGGGAAAAATAAGAAGAGACTACAGAACAGGCAACAAGTCCAAATAAGCAAAAAATCCCACATGTACCTGCTGATGTAGTTACAAATAAGGCAGAAACGTGTTGTTTTCGATTCCTTTTCCATGGTGCGTCTTAAAGCTGCCTGTGCTGCTGAAGTCATCGAGTCTGCTTCATCCAGGATCACAATTTTAAAAGGAGGACACATTTTACCACTGAAAAGTAAGAAGAAACCTGTTATCCAGGAGACATGCAACGTACAGACCAAGGGGAAAAAAAAACAAACGAACAACAAACACTTGAATGCTGCAAAACTCCTCTAAAACACATTCCCTTGCTGTTTCCTCTTTTAACACCTAAGGTAGCTCTTCTTTTTAAAGGCTTCCTGATTCCCCGAACTCCGAAGAACACTGCAACAGACTGATTTCAGTACACAAGACCATTCTTTTTGCCAGACAGTTGTAGCATTGCAGTTTTTTCCAGCTACTTTCCACAGTCCATACACATGGCTTGACCTGCACAGGGTTTCTCCCCACCTGATGCCAGAATCCTTTCAGCATCTTACAAACTAAACCCATCTCGTGTGAGATGCTCCACTAGAGGTACTAAGGGAGTAACTTCCACCACGATTTATGCAAGGAGATCTTTCTATGGTAGCCAAACATCTGCAAAGTCAACAATGTGTGAGCAAACCCAGAAGTCTTGGTCTTACAGGATTTTCCCTGTCTGCCTCCAACGTTAACAGCACCAGCAAAAGATCCTCCCGGGTATTCAAACCCCCCAGCACAAAATTCCACGAGGTCAAAGCTCAGCCCAAGCCCTGTGTGTTGCCAACTTCTGGGCAGTGCTGACCCATCATTTATACTGGAAACAAAAACAACCACATGCTTTGTCCAAAGCAGGAGGGGTTTGATCCAGCACTTACTCTGAACGGCTTCCAGATGCAGTGAGCTGAGCAAAAGCTTTCACTTTCTCCCGAATCACTTGAATTCCACGCTCATCAGAAGCATTTAACTCAAGGACTCTTTGCCGGAATAATTCAGGCCTGCAAAATTTTTATTGCAACATGTCAGGTGCTAACCCTTGTAATGATACACTACAGAGTGCATCAACAACCCTTCTGGCTGTTTTGAATGGCAGGGATTATTTTTATCAGCATTACTAAATAACATTGTTAAAAGACAGTGAAGTTGAGGTCATTAAATGTTAGATATGAATTTCCATTAGCTATTTTTAGAATCTCCTCCCAGGCTACAGAAAACAATGAAGTATAAAATTACATCAGTTATCCAGGAAAAAAAAAAACAGTAGGAAGTTGGCTTCATAAGTTCAGAGCACTGTATTATCTGCCTTTTTACTTATATCCTGAGAGCAATGTGGAATAACAAGTAAAATGCCCAGATACAGTCACTGGCAGTACTACCAATGAATTATCTACAAAGCATAACACATGCATATTTAGCAGCAGTACTACACACCAGCAACTCTGATTTTAAAAAATCCTCAAAAATTAATAGACCGGATTTTAAATCCTGGGAATCAAAATGGACTCACAACGTGGAGTTGTCTTCCTACTACTAAAGAAGAAGTGGTTCTCTCTGAAAAACAGTGAGTCAGAGATTAAAGATGATGAATGGGATGGGGGGAGGTACTGAAGTCAGCACTAGATTTGATAGTAACATCAAACACCTCCTCTTCCATACTTTGGTTATGGATCACTGAATTCACTACTCAAAAAATCCCAAGTGTTCCAAGTGAGCTGATGAATGTACACACACTGAATTTCAGTCTGACTCCCAGTACTGCTTCCAGACACAATTCAGTGGTGCACAGAGGAGAGATTACAGTACTTGAAGAACAACTTACTGAATAAATCGTAAACACTGGAATTCCTTTACAAAGTTCAGTAAGGCAAATGCAAGTCATATTTTTTTCCATGCTCCACTATAGGGTTACATGGCTGTTGGTGTTAAGTGATGTAAGTCTGTACTGGTAACAGAAACCAATGGCTTGTGGCAAGACAAATGAGAAAGAAATCTCATGTTAGAGCTGAATTAGAATGTGAAGATATTCCTGAAAAAATCCTGGAAACTACATAGGAGCAGGCAACGACCACAGGCATTGTGTCACATGATTAGGAGACGTGACTTGTCGACTACACCGAAGCAATTTGATTCCAGCTTACCCAAACAGTTCTCTGGCAGCTGCTAAAATCGTGGAAGTCTTTCCAGTTCCAGGTGGGCCATAGAACAACAGATTGGGAAGCTGAAACAGCCAGGCACCATTTTTTAGAAAAGCAAATAAGTAAAACAAACAAAACCCAGCAAAACCTACTGAAAATCTGAGCACCTAATAGAGCAGAAACTCTCTACTCCTCAGAGTAAACAATACCAAGTCTTTCACTATTAGGCCTCTAATGGAGGACAAACAATTGCTGTTTATAGGACAGCATGAACAAGCTGTTATTTTGTGGCACCATCACATGTTCTACCAAAACTGATATTCCCATTTTTATTTTCTTTATATATATATATCCTCCAAGACACGTCTGAGATCACTAAGGCCTTCAGAATTTACTGTTATGACTGCAGTGACATACAAATTTACCCAAGCGTGACCCTCAAGCAGCCTGGGTAACACCAGCAGTGCACTGTGACTGCTCACAGGTTAACTATCCCTTGCTCTCTCAGCTCCCCAGACCGCCTTGTTGCCATGCTGGGAATTCTGCACTGCCACCAACTCCAGTGCAGTGAGCACAGGGCAGCTCGGGAATGCCCGGGCTGGACTGAGGGAGGGCACTGCAGACACGGTGACAGGGACACTCCCTGCACTGCACAGCCCGGCCAAACTCACACCCACCCAAGGATTTTTCAAAGGAGAGCAGTGGCATTTCTTAAAGAGATTAGGTTAATTGATCTTTAAAATAATTTAATTAATGATCTCAGCATGAAAAAACCAGGCTGCATTAAGGAAAAATGCTGACACAGGAAGATCAAAGCAGCACAGTAAAGACTGCAGTAATAATTATAGGATGACATTTGGCAGCACAAAGCAAAACAATCTCCCAGTTTGAGAATATAACTAAATATCTGCTAGATACCTGAAATTCACCAGTTGGAACAAAAGATAAGCTGCTTTTGTTTTGTCTGTCAGAGAGCTGCCATAAACCAAATTTGTAAAAGCCATGACTGAATTCTGCCTGAAATCAAGGAGCTTTCTAAATAGCATAGGAATGACAGCTTCCTATATTACTGTCTCAATTAATCCCTTTTATAAATTATCACTTTAAAACTGCTGTCTTTAACAGCAGGAGATGTTCCAGTTCTACATTTTTAAAACAAGAATCCAAAAATCCCCTCTGATCAATAGGAAAAAGACAAACCTCTCAGTCTGACTTGATTTCCAGTCCTTAATAAATGTTCTATTTTTAAGAAGAGTCAACTAAAATTAGATTAGAGAATTCTATGCTGAATATAGCATGTAATGCTGACAGAATGGGAACAGCAAAACCAAAACCATCCAAAGAGCAGAGAAAAATGCAGAAGGACACAACCCATAATCCAAAAATGAAACAGAGACAATCATTTTGGCAACGACCAACCCATTCTAACAGCTAAGACAAGATACAGAGAACAGATTCAACCGTGTACCTACTGTAAAAGTAGAAAGAATTTCAATTTTCAATTCACATACTACTAGTCCTCAAAACAAGCATTAGCAGGTAAGAAGTTTCAATAAGAAACTGTTCCTTAATTCTATGACACCTCTACTTTATTACTGCTTCTGTTTCAACCTCATTTATGCTTTTTTCTCATGGAAGTATTTACACTAGTTTTTCACCAAGCACAGCCTAATCCTTTATGTAACTGTGGCAGTATTTTTAAACAAACTGCAACCTGATCTGGTTATCCATTTTTCTATGCTTGCCAGGGGTAAGCTGGATACCTGTTCATGGGAAAGTCACTGCATACAGTGCAAACCCCAACTCCTTTTCCAGAAGTTTCAGTACAAGTGAAGATGGAAATTGCAATGATAATCCTACTCTTAACCCTCTTTTCAGTCACTGAGGTATCACGAAGCAAATGAAAACTAAGGAATACTGTGCCACTTGTCAGATTCTTTGCAAAAAACACCCACCAAAGGAACAATCCTGGCAGACAGAAATCAACTGCTCCAGTTCAAACCCCCTGGGGCTCTGCTTTCCACGGTTTGTATCAGGATGCTTGGTCTTACAGATGGAGATACAACAGGGAGTTACAAGCCCTGACGCATTTAGAAGCTCCCAAACCAAGGCCCACAAATACAGGCCAATCAACAGAGGACTGGTTATCCATTCTCAACACTAAGGTTTAAATAAAGCACATGACACAAACCTGCAGCTTTGTCACAGCTGTTTGTTTGATCTCACTAGATCTCCAAATTCAGTAAGAACTTCTGAATAAGTACCAGCCACCTCAGAGTTTCAACTACACTTCTGCTTTTTTGACAGAATAAGTCCTTTAAAGAACTAATAAAATGTCCAAATTTTTAAAAACATCCAATATATAGTACTTGCACGATTTTGTTCTCAAATGTCTTGCTGAATTTGGGTTGCTATGGCAAAAGACAAAGCCTCTTACCACAAGCAGAAGTTATGATTGGTCTGTTCAACTCAGGAGGCCAAAAGTCAGCACAAGTGTACCAGGCTGAGGATCCAAGAAACACAGCTGATGCAGAAGCTTTAAGGTTTTAAATAACTGCTGCTCAAAATAGAACTTCCCAACCCATCACCTAAGTGACGTTACACAAGTGATATGTCCAGACAGAAGAGGTGACAGCAGCTCATTTTCCCTTCACTGTTAATAGTTCCATCCTAATTACCCCAACTGAACAAATACTGTAATACAGCAACATTACTGTTGAAACACAGATTTCTGTGGGTACAACATTACACGACAAGGTCACATCACAACAGCATTCTCAAAGCAAATTGGAGACATGAAATAAAGAAAGAAATACAAGTCCTTCCCAGTTCTGTGATACCA
>NW_020955484.1:1500245-1517793 GCF_003031625.1 Empidonax traillii | reverse complement strand
AAAAAAAAAAAAAAAAAAAAAAAAAAAAAAAAAAAAAAAAAAAAAAAAAAAAAAAGGTGAAAAATTTCAGATAAGTGAAAAACACAAATTCCTCAAAAGCTAACATTTATCCAATACTTCATTCAGAATATATTGCTTGACAATTCTTCTTTCTGTGCTTAGTTTTCAGAGTTTTAAAACACTGAAAAACACTTCCAAAAGACAGTTACTTTCCTATGCCTGTAGCATAGTCTATCCCTGTTTTAAGCATATGTTTTCCTAGATAACACACAAACAAAAGCCCTTAAAACATTCAAAGTATTGTATTTTCCTGAGAAATGGTTTAAATTAGGAACTGCTCTGCAGAAATTAATATGGCTCCACAGACCCACAGCTCTGAATACAAATCCTTATATTCAGACTACATTGCTTATTACGTTAAACAGTTCTGTCTTTTTCTGTTTCCTACTAGGGGAAGGCTCAAACTGAACATATTTCAACAAATTTTATCCATTAAAGATGGAAAATTTAGGGGATTAGACCACGAACTGCAGGATTTTGGGGGTTTTGATAGCTTCAGTTTCATAAGCAAAGAGGTACAGATCCTATCAAATATTTATTCCTGCTCCTTGTAATTGCTGTTCATCTTCTAAGAAGACAACTTGTAAGAGAAGAATATTTGGTCCAATGATCATGAATTTCGTATCAAAGTTATCATTTCATAGCTTTAATGCTCAAACAGTTGTTCTTAGTGTTCTCAGCTAATTGGAGAAATAATTTCCATTTAATTTAAAAAACTTGTGATTTCTATGACAGCCTCAGAAATATTCTTTTGAGAAATGAGAGTCTTTTCCCAGCATTGGAGGTAAGGGAAACCCAATAGTCCAGCAACTAGAGAAGCAATTTTAAGCTGAATAACATTCTCATTATTTAGTGGGTTTCTGTGTGCTTTGCAACAGGGAATTCCTCAAAGACATGTAGAATTGTATGCTCATGTGTACTCAACATGCAAATAGGAAATAAACTGAGAAAAAAAAAAAAAAAGGAAATTCAAAAAAAAGGTCAAAAGTCCCTCCCTATTAAGTGGAGTAAAGTTACTACAACTATAGATGAACATTATTGTAAAAGACGTAACACAAGTGTCCCAGCCTCTGACTTCTATATTTTCTGCAGCATCCCTGTTGTGCAGGATGAGGCTTTGATACTACTCAATGCTCCAGCCTACATAAATCAGTCGGAGCATCTTGTACCATCTTTGTGACTCAAGTCGAATGGGAGTGTGGATTACTGAGGCACTTGGCTTGAGTTGGTGATAATGGGAAGCCTAGTCTGAATCAAAACAACAAACTCCTGTATTGTTGGGTTGCTCTCTCTGGGAATTCTGGGGGAACCTAGGTCTGAGCAAGAACTGGAGACCTGCAAGTGATTTTTCAGAGTATGCATGTACCCTGTGATAATCTGAACCTGGGCATTTGGCTGGCAGAGTTAATGTTACTGCAAAAGAGTGCAGCATTAAAACAGTGAAAATAGATGACTATTGATTTGGCATAGGAAAGTGAGCATACTGCTTAAATACGCACTCTGGTATGCATACTTTTGCGATAACAGTCGTTATTTATCCCTTAGACATTTATGACTTCTTTAAAAACTTTATTGTTGTATAAATTCATACTTGGGCACCTTATAAAAGTAGATTTGTGACAGTATAATAGTCCATAAAGAAAACACAGTTTTAAGAACTAGACTACAGATTCTGTGGTTTGCCAGTTTAATGCAATGCCACTCAAAACCACCAAAACCATATTCTGAGACCTTGAACAGCTTTTTGTGCTATGCAACCAGGCCTTCTTTCTTTCTAAAAGCACTCTTCAAAAGTGGATCATTAGTATGATATCAGATGAATCCATCTGCTTCCTCTCCATATATACATTCAGTGAATTCAAAAGCCTTTCTAAAACATTACCAATGATTTGGGAAAATGCACTGGGAAATTCAAAGGTTTCCAGCACACAGAATTTCAGCTCTGCAATTTTTCTCCTTGAAGTCCTACAAGTGATATTGTATCAATCATTTGCTAAATTACTATTTTCAAATCCAAGCTGTTCATTATTTTTAGTTATTTAGTTATATGAACACAGAAAATGTCTTTTATCACTTTCTATTATTTTTCATATCTATATCAGATAAAAAGCAGATCAGGGCAAATGTTCAGCCAATTAAAGGAAAAATATTCACTGTCGTGTTGTGTACAGGGTGAAGTTCAAACGTGCAAAAATATTTTAGGGTAAAAATATTGCCATTCACTTACATCTGCTAAATAGACCAGGTAGACTACTGTAAAAAGTTGGTTGCACAACACTTTGAATATTATGTTAATAAAGCCAGTTGTAAATTGGGATGGTGGCTGTGTTGGATAATTGCGAATCTTAGGCACTAAACTGATAATTAGTATTAAAAGGAGCTGTGGCTCCAAACATTTACTACAGTAGTTCTAATTTATAGGTAGAGTCTATAACAAAATATTAATTATCTGAACTAAAAATAAACAACAATCTTCACACTTAATCAAATAATGTTGCACTAGTTATGTTTGCCACCAAAAAAAAATAATTCCTTAGAAAAGCTGTGTAATGTTTATAAAAAGGCATTATAAAGAAAACTATTTAACCTTATAGCATTTTAGTCATCACACTAATTGTTGAGTTCTTCATGAAACAAATATAGGATATTTATGGGAATTTCTTATGTCTTTTCCACAACACTGCAAAGTGAAATTGCTGCTGGTAAAATCCTATTAAACTTATCTGAAATACAGTGACTCCAGCAAAAAAATGTGTTTCTAAGTTTTTAGGTATGTGTAGTTGTTGTGTTAGAATCCTTCAAAGAATTTTTTTTTTTTTTTGCCTATGCTCCATTTGCAAAGGGGCAAATGATTGAATTTGCTTCACTGAATTGAACTTATACAGCTTCCTGCTGGGTACTGGGGAGCATTTATGGAACACCACCTGGAGGGCAGCTGCTCTTTTCTCCTAGCCCTGAATATCATTAAATTTCAGCAGCAACATGACACACTGTAGAAAATTTTGTTTTAAGGCTGCACTCTTCTGTGCTGTTGTTGTCAAGAGCAAAGAGAAGCAGGGGGTGCATTTCTGGAAAGCGAGAGTGATAGATTTCATTCCTTGTCAGCAAGTGCTCACAACCAGGAAAAGTAAAATGACTGGAAGTATAAAAGCGACCTTTTTTTTTTTTTTTTCATTGAGGGTGGATGAAAAAACAGTCACTAGGAAGATATATATTTCAAAACAATGCATTGTCTTTTTGTAAATATAAGTGTTTATGATCTGTGCTGAAGCATTCATAATTTAACTTCATATTTGAGCAGCAGAATGTCTTCACTTAAGAAAGGAGAGCAATTTTTAACCTCATCTTGCACTTGTGGGTGACACTGCAGCTGCCCTAAGAACTCATTTTCTTATAACTGTTTGCTTAAGCATTTCACTACCAGATTAAGCTGAAGACAAGATTGCAGTGAAATGTTGTGAAGCACTGCATTATGCCTTTGCCTTCCAAAGGAGCAAGGAACTGTGGCTCAGACTCGCTATGGGTTTTACACATTCTGAGCAAGATTTTTTCATTACAGTTAAGAAATCTTTTGTATAAAGAGCAGAGGTAAGATAAGACCAGCTTGTGGCAGCTCACATCTATTGCTGTGCTTCAGGTTTTTTCGCTCCTCTAGTTTCCAGCCTTTAAGTGTCAACACCAATATGAAAAAAGGACTGCAGTCCCCTGAGAATTACAGTGCATGGTCCAGCTTTCTGTGCCTCTTGTATTCCCTGAAGTCTACAGAGGTCACCTTGCTGGTACTAACAGGAAAACTGGCACAGCAATCAGATTGAGCAATCTATATACAATAAATGTTACAAAGATGATTTACCCGCCCAGTGCCTTGCTATATAAATTCAGTATTTTTCAGCAAACTATGACAATTAATTCATATTTCTGCACATTATGACCTCTACATTTCCCTTCGTCTTCCCATGTTGCACTTTTCCCCTTACTCTCTTTGCTAATTGCATCAGCTCCTGATTCCCCTCTCATTCCTCCTTAGTTCACCACTAAAATACCTGATAGAAGCCCAAGTGTGGTCTCTAAAATGAGCTAGAGTGTTGTACAACTGGCCACCAATTAATATTGCTGTGCAATACTAATATTGACAATTTCTTCTCAAAGAAAAATCCAGAAATATGTGATTTTACCAAAATCACATTGTTACTGAAAAATACATGACTTTCAACAGCAGTGAGAAATTACTTTTATACATGGGAAAATCTCAATAAAGAAAATCTGAATAAAGTCAAACTTCACATTTTTTGTTGATTTAATTTAAAAGTCTGTTTCAAATAGAACAGTTAACAGAAAGTTACTTACTTTCAAATTGAAATATCTCTGCTCTCATGCTAGCATTTCTAAATCAGTAGCTTTCATTGTGTTCTCCATGAGCAGCATTTCAATCAGCAGTTCCAGTTTTGTCTGGGTAGTCTTTCAAAATTCACATTGACTACATATATTGGCACTTTGGGAACAACAAAGGACCCTCGACCTGGAACAAAGCATCACTGTTCTAGGTATTACCAAAACTCTGAACCAGACAGAGGTACCAGGTCATAGGTAAATATTTTGAGTTCCCAAAAGAGATAGTGGAACAATGACTACCTGACTTGGACCAGATGGTTTAACAGGGTAATCAGGACTGGCTTTTCCTCATGGCCACCAGAACTGACTAATGTTAACTTTCTTACAGGAAGAAAATATTGTATTTGAAACAACTTTAACTCTTGCGTATTAGTGGAAGGAACCAAAAATGATCAATGTTGGCAAAGTAGCTCTTATCACTGAGATTACACAGAGTAGGAGCTGCAAGACCAGCACTTCCAGTTGATTCAGAATTCTAGATTTAAATACAACATTATTTCTGAGGGGAAACAACAGTGGCCATTCTGAAAGCCAGGAGAGGCCCATGTAGGAGAGAGGCAGATTCCACGTAGAAAGTGGGGTTGCTAAACTGCTCTCCAAAAGCAAACAAGACTACTGTTCCCACATTTTCCAAGCTCAGTGCCCAGGAAAACTAGAAAAGCTTTTTCTATATTGCAAGAAAGCTCATACTTAGTGAAGACATTGAGTTTGTCTATATTTCTTCTGCCACAACAACCTTGCTGCAAATGAAAACCCGCGTACAGTGAACACCAAATAATGGATTTTCAGACTAGCACTGAAATGTAAAGGATGTCTCTGGGTAAGACTGGTGTCTAGATAAAATGTAAATTCAATCTCTCTGTGAAGCAATTGTGAATAATCAGAAATTTGTGCAGTCACTAAAATACATTACCAAAAGAACATAGAAGTGGAACAATAGGACAATATCTTTTTTTTTTTACTGGAGAATACAAGGAGGTGGTTCTCCCAAATAATCATCTATTTCAAGAGAAAAATGTCCACATGCGAAAACCCCATTGTTCCATTTCATGTATCTCACTCCTTGGATTTGCTTCAGTTTTGATCTTTACCCTGTCCTAAGATAGGAGCAACTGAATGGTACAAGCTATTTTTTCAAACGTGACTCCTCAGCATATTCATTTAGCCTCAAGACTGTATGGTGAAGAGTCCACAGGACTGTAATGGGGAGGATTCCAGGGCTATTCCTGTCCTGTCAGGATCACTGTGTAGCCTTAGATAAATTATCTTAGTGCTGGCTCAGACCTTCTTTTCCTGCTTTGATTTGTTCATGTGTAAATTGCCAAATGAAGAGCTTGGAGAGAACTCTGAGTTTATGTGTAGCTGGTTAGCTGCCCCCTTTCTTCTCTCGAAGTTTGGAAAGTGAAGAAGAAAGGAGATACAAAGGTATGCAGAAGGGGTTGGGCAGACTTCTGTTAATCTTATTCACAAGAAATGATTGTTTACAGTGAATTTACCCTGCAAGGTGAGGAATATACTGGACTAAGTTTGTACCTGAATGAAGGTTTTCAGCATGGACTTAGGATTTGGGGCAAGCCTGTTCTAAATAAATGGTTCTCGCTATACACTACTTAGCCTGCAGCACAGATAATCCCCTGGGCCACACAGCCAGGCCCCTCCAGGCAAAGCAGAAAACAGAAATCAGGAAGAGGTTTCTAGCTCCCTATACCATCCTCTTCTGACCAGTACTGATGGTGTACGCAGAACCCCAAAACTGCAGCTCCCTTCCATAAATTTCTGACAATAATTCCTTACCTTAGGCTTCACCTTGTCATAAAATATCAACCACTCTGCAAATAGAAAGTATAATTAATTATTAATTTCTGGTTTATTATTGACTGACTGTTTTGTCAAACAAACTATATGATAACCTGTAATAAACTCTTTCTATTTGCTGCTCTGACTTAGCAATTCCTAATACAGCAAAACTGAAAAAATAAGATCAAGTCTCAGCTGACTTACAAAGATCATTAGCAACCATGTCTTGTACACAAGAACTGGATTCAGGCCATGCTGACACAAGACAATCAGTTTCCTACACTTGGAGGATGCTGTAATGAAATGCCTAATCTGATGAAGTTAGAGGCGTTATGATATTTTCATCATTGTGTAATAAAGCATCAGGAAACATTCAAGCCTCTAATGTTTTTGAATATCTTGGTGGTGTTAATACTAGCAGTGCACAGATTGCAATGTAAGGGAAGGAGGAAGAAGAAGGGCAGACAGCTTGGACTTTTGGTTTAAGGTGAACACTCTTCTCCAAATTAATTTGTTCTCCATCCTTAAGTGACTGGTAGAGTCAGGGTTTTGCATGCACGTGGAATGCCCCAGCATATTCATAAATAAGAAACTATGTTTCTCATTTTTTACTACAAAGCAAAAGCTATCAGAGGGAATAGTTTGCTGGTTTTTTTTCAGTTACCTAGTTTTGGTGAATATTTAGTAATATTCTTCTAGGAAATGAAAGAACACAAGGTGATTTTTCACAGTAATTAGTAATGTACTTTTATATGCATAAACATTTGTTATAAGTTATTATCCAAATTTATAACAAATTAATAAAAATGAAAAATTTAAACCAGTACTAACGGAAGTGCTGCTTGACCAGAGTGCCAGTCACACTCAGTATATTTAATTCATTCCTGTAAATTCAGCAGGGCTTTGTGTAGAAATAAAACTAACAGCATTTCTACATGCCTTCACTGTTTAGCTACTATACAATTTTTTTTTGACTGCTGATATTATTTATAACTAGGAGGATTGTTTGTTTATTTTCAATTTGGAAAAAAAATAGGCAATGAAACATTTGTTAAATTTATTTCTTTTTTAAAAAATGGTAATAGAAAGATTTACATGGACATAACAAAACAAGGACATAAAGAGCTTTATAAAGAACTTCATATAATCTTTTTTCTCTAAATATATTCAATTAATAGGAATATTGTATGTTTTGCTTGTTTATTCAGTAATGAAGCTCTAATTTCCATTTTCACTGTACAGCTGTTGCACTTCTATCACTTGGATTCTGCCAGCACAAGCCCAAGCTCAGGATTACCTGCAAGAACAGTCTGCCTGGAGGGAGAAGTCAGGGCAGCCCAAAAAGCCAGTATCCCAGCTTCTCCAAGCCAAGCTCTGCCAAAACTGGGCAGAGGTAGCTCGGATGGGACTAAAGCCAGGGCACCTGGAGGATGTGCTGACTTGACACTTCAAGTAACTCCTGCCTACTCTATGGAGCTTCACAGCAATCTGGGAAAGAGGTTACCTTCTGCAGAGCCAGCACACACAACATGGAGCTCCTCGGCTGCAGCTCCAGACATCACACACTGTGCTTTCACAGTGCTCATGTGGAAAAGAACAGCTGAAGGAAACCTCTAAGCTGTTCCCTGCTGGGCAACTCCTGGCTGATCTGAGAGGACAGGTCACATTATGGCCCTGCCCCTGGGTATATTTAATTTTGTGATTAGGAAATGGCATGGGACTTAGGTGGCATTTAGATCAAAGACCTTCTTAGCAGAATTCCTACAGATTTTTGCAGAATTCTGCTCACTGGGTGACTCCCGTAAATCTAAAATTTTGGGGGCACATGCCCTCAAAGTGGCCTTCCCCTTACTCTAAAATGGTATATACAAAAGACAGTGACCAGCAGATTCTAATCAGGCGAGTACATGGAATATGAGAATTGTCAAGTGTCTTTCCTGCAGGTCATGTTTCTGCCTCCTTCATGGCAGCAGAGTCAAAGGAAACACCCTCTGCCCATTTTATAAGTTTTGATGCTATTTGGCTGTAAGTGAGGGCTAGGCCAGCTGCAGCGCTCCACTGCTCTTTAGGAGGAAGGAAAAGGTAAATGATAAATCTGTGTCTCTGCATCTATTCAACACGCTTTATATCTCTAACAGGTATGCCAGTGTGACACCTAATAAATACATTTTGTTACACATTTTTGTCACATCCTTGCTAAATTTCCACATTCTAAGGAACGTGATGGACTAAAAAGACTTCCTTCCCCTCCCCCATCTAAAAATAGTAAGCAAATCCCATGCAATAAAGATGGTTGTCATTCTAGACTTCATGAAGAGAAGCTTTAAGCATATTGCATAAATTAGGTACATATCATAACAAATCCTATATGAGTTGTAAATAGTCTCTAACTAAGCAGGTTAACTGGCACACAAGTGTGAAATATTGCACAGTGAAACCTGTGTGCCCTAAGAGACTACCCTAGGGTACTGGCTTTACAACATCAAATTACCCATATTAAGCAAACTGGCTCTGCAATTTAGCCAGAGAGGGTCTATAATTGGTTCAAGGTACAACACCTTTTCCTAAGAGACCTGCTAAAACACTATGGATTTCAATGTCTATAGGCCAATAATGCAAATGTATAGCATTACGAATAAACTTTGTCACTCAGAATTGTTTTTAATTTTGTGGAAGATTTCATATCAAAATAAAACATGCTAAAATAACTGTTTTCCACTAAATTTCATGTCACTGAAGTCACGGCAGCTGAATAACTAAAATTAAGATAAAATTAAAATTGTGTTAAATTCATGTAGTGAATTTACATACATCATTTTTTCAGAAACAAATGAACATTTCCATTTAAACAAGCTTAGTAATGATAATTTCTGATATCAAATATCTCTGATATAATCTCTTATGGATTCCCTTCATCTTTGTTCAAGCACAATTTTCAAACACTTTTAATAAGGGACATATCTCATCTAAATTGTTCTCCTGCCCTAAAAAGTGACTTGGTAAAAATGGCAGGGGGAGGCTCTGGATTCATTATCACTCTAATTTTTGTTACCAACAAGCTCAGTTTGTAAGTAAATTTCTAACTACCAGCTGCACAAACTCAGCCTGGGTCCTGGATCCTTTCCAT
The DNA here is from genome assembly GCF_003031625.1 of Empidonax traillii. NCBI lineage: Eukaryota > Metazoa > Chordata > Aves > Passeriformes > Tyrannidae > Empidonax > Empidonax traillii. Next base: position 1,508,417 of record NW_020955484.1, on the reverse strand, counting down.
CTCATGCATCACCACCAGTAATAAATGTCCTGTATGCCAGAATATGTCCTCCATGGCATCTGTGCAATCCCAGTGCCATCCATGAATTTGCACAGGTGTTGCTGGAGCCAGACTTTCAAATCAATAGGGTTACACACAAGTGGCTGAGGAAATTATCTTCCAAACAGAACTACTAGTACTACAGTGATATGTGGGATGGAAGGGACCCTATCTGACTCATAGAGCCAGGTTTTAGTCTCACAACCAGGACGAAAAGTGTTATGTCTTGCAAACAAAAGTCTGAGAGGGGTGAGATGTATGTGAAACATCTCAACAGTATTTTTTTATGCTGTTTCTTAGAGAATAAAGTGGTTTTGCACTGTTCTTTTGCTCAAAGAACACATTCAGATTTTTTTTTTTTAGTAAGATGTACTTTGCAATTGGGATGACATTATGAAAGAAGGTAAGTGATACATCTTGGTGTCTTAAAATGTCTCCTTGTCTAAGATCAGAACTGAGAGGAAATGGTCAGCCCATATTTTCCCAGTGAGATGGCACCATCATCCAATGCCTCAGAGGAGGGTGCTGGACCAACAGCCATACTCCAGGATGCCAGACTTGGAGTCACAACATAGCTGTAAGAATAAGGTTACTTTCTGCTCCATTTTTAAGTCCTGGATTATTTCAACCAGTGTACAAAAATTCTTTGTCTCAAGATGTCCTTGATGATCATCTGTTTACAAGCAGTGGTCAAGCTATGTTTCTAGAGCTACCTACAGGCAGCAAGCAGTTCAAAGGTAGCACTTCTGTCATAGCTCTGTTGTGACCAGGAGTAGACCTGTGCATTGGATGATGAATACGTGCAATACTTGGCTCTGGCAGGAGGTGAGTTAGGAGGAGCTGTTCCTTCTCCTTTTAACACCTTCTCTGGGCTCCAGTTGGACCCTCCAGCAGCAGAGGATCACACTGTCCAGGAAAATACTACACTTTGTGCTGAGTAGCCAGAAAATCACCATGGCACTGCCCTCTCCAGAGCAGTATCTGATGCACATACTTTTGACACAATAAAGATTTCAGCACACAAAATCAGGGTGAAATATGTCTGGACATCTTTGTCTGCATTTAGTTTCAAATTGGATTTAAACTGAGTTTTTCTAGATTTTTTTTTCTAAACTAGTTTATCCTCTCAAATGATTACTCTATTTCAGTTAAATGAGTGTACTTTACCTCTTTATCTGTCAGCTTCGGACACCTATATATACTTGCATTTTCAAAACAAAGATTTTGTGTAAATTAGTCTTAAGCAATCTCAACTCCAAGAGCATGTGGTTGCTATTGTACAGCAGCTGAAAAAACAGGAGGATGCCATTTTCCTAGCAATGACAAGGAAGTTGAATTTTTCATGTGAATTAGCAGTTTAAGATAAAACCTCTAAGGAAGAGAAGATTTACCAAATTTTAAAAAACACAGTTGGTGTGCCTTTTCACTATTTTACCCTGTACTAACTAACATGAGGTAAGACCACTGCTTATTTCTTTCCTCATGAATGCAAGACTCAAGGAATTTATGTTTATTCCAGAAAAGATTCCCAGAAAATGCGTCTGTGAACTAACTCATGGTTGACCACTCTTTTCAGAATTCATTATATGTTTTCTGTTAAGACAAAACTCTCTTGACAGTGTAATTCTTTCTTCTTCCATTTTCATTCCCCAGCTTGTGACTGAAACTACTTCCCACACCTTGCAGAAGGTGCGTAACTCCAGTTTTCCCACACATTCCACAGGCAAAGTAATTTTGGGCTCTCCAGACAAAAATCTGCAGCACAATTCAGAACAGGCAAGAAATAAGTAGCCAGAAGAACACTGTACTCATAGTACTATTTATCATCAGAGTTAGCACAGTAAAAATCTTGGCTCTTAGTTTACTCAAATTTAACACAGAGAGCAGGCATAGGAATATCCTCCACTTTTTCTAAAACAGTATTTCTTAAACAATGAACTTTTTTTGCTCATATTTAATTCCTGTTCAGTAGTTAAAATCTTGCAAGGACAGCATAAGGTCAGTCTCTTAAAAACATGGATCACTTCACCTTTTTAAACACTGGTGAGGGTAGATGTAAGCCCATCGGGTCACATGCAGAGGGCCTATATCCCCATGTGAAGTGTTTCCTGCTGGCTTCAGGCCTCTGGAGGCACCTCAGCAGCTTCCTGTCTCAGAGACCTCAGTGCTTTCATGCCATTCTTATGCTGCATAGCACTCAGAATAACACATCCCCTGAACTAGAGCACTCGGAATTGCAGTGTAGATGCAGATGCACAAAAACAGCCTCCATCCAAGGGGGCAAGCATTAACCTCTCTAGTGAATCCTGTTTTACCTGTTTCCTCTCACTTTCTGTCATAGTCCATCCTCCTATTGACCTAGATAATGGAAAGATGATTATTCATTTGAATTTCAAGAGAACGAGTAGTGGGCCGTTAGCTCTAACTGCTGTACTCTAATAGGAATATACATGCATGTATACAATTATTGAACTGCTTTTAGAACAGAAAATTATTTCATTTTAACAGTGATATCTACTTATTCATGTACATCTTTTAATCAGATTTCTAAAATCCTGGAGTTTTCTTTTTTTTTTTTTTTTCCTAGAGTGTGGCTATTATTTCTCAGTCTGTCTTCAGATTCATTATTTTCCTAGTGCTACCTCAAAATACAACAAAAAACAATCAGAACATACCATTTAACAAGCATGAGAAAATGGTAATGCTGTTTACATTTAAGAAATCACTTCTGAGGAAAAATTGAAATGCTGCCAAGACACTTCAGAAAATGAGATATACCACAAAAATAGAAAAATGATATTTATGAATGTTATGTGACACCTATAGTATTAATACATGTCTTCACAGAGACACACGTGAAGGAGAAGAAACATCCCAGAAGAAGTCTGGTGTAATGACAGTGGCTTCAATTTACACTAAAGCTTTATTAAAAATGATCTCTCCTGACCTTAATGTGTTAGATGTCAGGTTCTATCATCCTAGGGGATGGAATCCCAGTCTTATCAATACTGATTATATGGTTTCCATTGCAATTGAATGAAAGTTTTCCAAAACAGTTCATGGCTTTTGGAAAATGATGTTTCAAAAAAATAACAATATTTTTTGAAAATTCATTGCTTTGATTAATTTCACAGGAAGTAAAGATTCAATTTTGTCTTCATCAGCTTGAATTTTATGTGATTATATGACATAATGAAATCCCCCATAAAGCTGAAATACCAACAACAGATTAAAATATTTTGACACATTTCATTTTGCAAAACTACACCATTATATCTTTCTGGATTCAAAATGCATGTAAAAAACTCAGACTCTCTCACAAGGTATCTGAATAGTGGTATTTACAGGAGAAATACTAAGAATTAGGATTAACTGAGACATTGGTATTCTGCATCATTCCAGCAAGGGGTTCCAGCAGCAGCAAAGCTGCTTTCCCTGGAGGCAGTCAGACACCTATTTACTCCTGAGACTCCTGTCCGCATCGTCATGAAACATACTTTCACTCTTTCCAAAATCCTTGTGACACACACGGCTCTACAGTGTTACCAATTTGATTCAGTCCTCACCCCGATGGTGCGGAAAGTGCTAAACTCACAGCCCTCTTGGAAGGAATGCCCTGTCCTGCCAACAGCCCTCCTTGGAGAGACCACAGCTGACCACAGCTGCGACAAGAACTCAGGCACTCCCTCGCCAAGGTACTGCACACTCTCCTCATGTGGTTTCTCTGAATTTCAACATTTTATGATGGGTCGAGAACCCTTCCAGTCAATTTTTCCATTTTATCTCATGTCTCTCAAAGGATAAGCATTACTATGGAGGTAGACTGTACCATGAGGTGCAATCACAAGGAGAGAGAGAGGGCAACAAATCACTGCCGGGGGCACTCATGGACAGGCAGAGCAGTATTTTTCAAAATCTATCTTTACAATGAAGTAGCTGAGCCTTCTTCAGCTGTGCCCTTTTCCTTCCCTCTACTCTGTACACCCAGCTGGGGTCAGGCAGGGGAAGTGACATGGCAATATGTATCTACCTCAAATGTATCCTTCAAACTCCTCCAGACTCCTGCCAAGTGTAGCTGAGACCTAGTAGCCCAAAGTATCCGTAAGATAAGAGGTATGTGACTGAGTTTTTTTGTTTTGTTCCTGTAACAGCACGAGTCACTCCGCAGCTCTATGATATCACAGTCACATCATCCAGACACGGTGATTTTTCTGTGGTCTGGGAGAAATGAACCACTGTGATAATTAGAGGATGATTTACCAGGGGACCTCCTGCCCCTTTAGCACCAGTTCATGGGATGTGCTCTGGCAGAGGAGAGGCTGTGCCAGGGCTCATTCCTCTTGCTGCCATCATTTCTGTATCCATCCAGCCATCATAAAACTTACTAAACTTTTCTTTTTCTAATAATTGCAAGTGGTAGCTGGAAAGACACAAAGGGACCCACAAAACAGTATGGGAATCCATTTTCAGCCTACGTTTTGCAATAAAAATGACCACAGATCCGCCAGCTTTGGATTCCATAAATTCTGCGATAAAAACAGACATGGGATTGTCCGGAATAGGTGGATCCGCTACAGGCGTCTTGAATATGTCTCGATGTTTCCGGAAAAACAAACAAACACATAAACAGAAAATGTTTGATGCTTTCTGCAAGTTTTCACCCCGTACTTTGGAGAAGCCGCTTTTATGATCTGCCCAGGGGACGCGGTAAGTGCCTGCAGGTGCGTGCGACGCTGCTCCCGTTCCTTCTGCGGGCAGCACCCGCGTTCCCTGGGGTATCGGTGGATCTGCCTCCGGCCCGCGCACCGTCCGCATCCGCGACAACGGGAGCGCGTCCGGCTCTGCCCTGCGGCCCCACAGCCCCGTTCGCTCCCGACGAGCCCCCGAGACAAGCCCCGGGAGGGCAGGGAGCCACAGCCGCCACTGCGGCTGCGGAAGAGAAGCAGACCATGTGCAGACCGCGGCCAGGGCCGCCCGGGCACCCGCGGCAGGGCCGGTCCCAGTCCCTGCGCTCCCCTCGCGGGGCAGTCGCGCCGCCGCCGCGGAGCTCCAGCGCCCCCTGCCGCCCGCCGGCTGCGCCGCGCGGGGCTCCGCCGCCTCCAGGGGAAGCGGGACGCGGGGGGAGCCGCCGCCGCCGCTCCGCGCCCGGCGGTGGGAAGCCCCCGCGGCGGTGCCGCCGACCCCCAAGGGAAGGGAGGGGAAGGGGAAGGGAAGGGGAAGGGAAGGGAAGGGGAAGGGAAGGGAAGGCAGAGCACCGGACGAGCCCCCCGGAGCGCCGAGAGCACAGCCCCCTCGGCCGCGCCCCCTCGCGGGGGTGTGTCCGCGTGCCGCGGGGTGGGCGTGGCGGGGGCGGTGCCGGGCGCCGCCATTGGCCGGCGGCAGGAGTGATGTCACCCATATGAGGCGCTGATAACGCGCGGCGCGCGGAGCCCGGGGTTCGGCGGGGCGGGCAGCGCGCGCGCGGCAGGGCGGGCGGCGGCGCGAGGCCGGGGCACGGGCACAGCGCGCGCCCAGCGCACGAGCCCAGCCGCGCCCGACCCGGCCCGACCGCACCGCCTGGCGCGGGCACCGCCACAGCCCCGGCACCGCCACAGCCCCGGCACCGCCGCAGCCCCGCCGGCACCCGTGGGAGCCGCCTCGTAGCGGGGGCAAGGTGCGGCGGTGGGAGGCGGCGGCGGAGCGGCTTTGTTGGCTCGGAGGGGAGCGGCGCCTCGGCGAGAGCCCACCATGGTGCAGCAGGCGGAGAGTACGGAGGCGGAAAGCAACCTGCCCCGGGAGGCGATGGACACTGAAGAGGGCGAGTTCATGGCTTGCAGCCCCGTCGCTTTGGACGAGAGCGACCCGGACTGGTGCAAAACGGCGTCGGGGCACATAAAGAGACCGATGAACGCGTTCATGGTGTGGTCCAAGATCGAGCGGAGAAAAATCATGGAGCAGTCCCCGGACATGCACAACGCCGAGATCTCCAAGCGGCTGGGCAAACGGTGGAAAATGCTGAAGGACAGCGAGAAGATCCCTTTCATCCGGGAGGCGGAGAGGCTGCGGCTCAAGCACATGGCTGATTACCCCGACTACAAGTACCGGCCCAGGAAAAAGCCCAAAATGGACCCGTCGGCCAAACCCAATGCCAGCCAAAGTCCCGAGAAAAACGCGCCCGCGAGCAGCGGCGGCAGCAAGAGCACCAAGAGCTCCAGCAAGAAGTGTAGCAAGCTGAAAGCCTCCTCCGGCTCCTCGCCCCCCAAGCCGGGAGCCAAAACCGCCCACCATGGGGACTACGCAGGAGACGAGTACGTCTTCGGCACCCTGAAAGTGAGCAGTAAGACGGTTAAGTGCGTCTTCATGGATGAAGATGAGGATGAGGACGAGGACGAGGACGAGTTGCAGCTGCGGATCAAGCAGGAGGCGGAGGAGGAGGACGAGGACGAGGAGCCGGGGCCGCAGCAGCTGCGGCGGTACAACGTGGCCAAAGTGCCGGCCAGCCCTACCTTGAGCTCCTCGGCGGAGTCCACCGAGGGGGCCAGCCTGTACGAGGAGGTGCGGGGCGGCGCCGCGGCGGCGGGCGGCGGCAGCAGACTCTACTACAGCTTCAAGAACATCACCAAGCAGGGCCCGCCGCCGCCGCAGCAGCCGCCTGGCCTCTCCCCGGCCTCCTCCCGGTCCATCTCCACCTCGTCGGCCGGCAGCGAGGAGGCGGACGACTTGCTCTTCGACCTCAGCCTCAACTTCTCCCAGCACGGCCACGCCGCCGCCGAGCTGGGGGCGGGCGCCGCCGCCGGCAACCTTTCCCTCTCGCTGGTGGACAAGGACCTGGACTCCTTTAGCGAGGGCAGCCTCGGTTCCCACTTTGAGTTCCCCGACTACTGCACCCCGGAGCTGAGCGAGATGATCGCGGGCGACTGGCTGGAAGCGAACTTCTCCGACCTGGTGTTCACGTACTGAGCCCGGGAGGCGGTGAGAGCGGCGGAGCTGGAGCGGCGCGACGCCGGCGATGATGATGATGATAATGATTGAAAAAAGTCTTGTTTTCTTAAAAAAAAAAATCTCGAAGTTAGTTCCGAGCCCGGGAGTTGTGATTTTATTTTTTTTTATTATTTTTATTATTTTTTTATTTTTATTTTTATTGCATTTGGTGATCACAACAACAACAGCAAAGGCAAATGGGACTGGGGGAAAAAAGATACAGAAGGCGCTGTTTGAAGCTTGTCGGTCTCTGATTGAAGTCTGGAAGATGGTCTGCGAAGAAGTCTTTTGGCAGCACAACTGTTACTCAAGGGGGTTTGTGGATTTTTAAATTTTTTTTCCCGTGAGAGATCTTAAAGAACTGTTGTAATTTTTTTTTTTTTTTCTGAAAGGGACCATTGCAACTTTTTTTGGAGGGAGAAAACTGATGTCTTCTATGCATCCGATTCTTAACAAAGCTGCAGGGAGCTTGAAAAAATGCAGACTGTACAAACGCTTACAAATAACTGAACTGACTTAAGATCAGAGTTTACTTTTCAGATCAAATTGTTTATGGTTTTACAAATGTGATTTCTACTTGCCAACTTTTTTTTTTTGTAACTTGTTCCCTTATACCTCCTTGATTGAATACCAGACAGCCTAGACCTCAGTACAAAAAGGTATTGAAACATTTTTGATACATAACAGACCTCAGTCTTTTTTAAAAATTAATATATTTTCAGGCGTATTTTTGTACAGTGAAAAGGGAACATTCTTGCTGTGTTTTTTCAGTAAGACTTTTCAGGCACTTCTTCCCTTTTATTTTCTTTGTTTTTCTCTGTTTTTAGCATGCAAGTTTGTTGGTACGTTACGTCCTGGTTTTAAAAGGATTAAAATTTTAAAAAAGTAATCCTTGCATCTAAAGGCCTTGTGGTTTAAAAATAAAAAAAAAAAAAACAAACACTTTTTTTTGTACAGCTATAGTTCAGATTTGTTCAATATTTGTAGGTAAAGATTTATTGAAAATGGTGATATAGACCTCAGAGCTGTTATCTTAGTTTAAAAGATTGTATATGTACTGTACTATAGTAGGACTTTATGTATCTCATACGCTGTGATATGTGGATGGGGCCCCAGATGGAAGGTATGAAACTGGATTCTCGATTTTAGCAAAAAAAAAAAAAAAAAAAAAAA
>NW_020955484.1:1485998-1499236 GCF_003031625.1 Empidonax traillii | reverse complement strand
CAGGGGGCGCGGCGGGGCCGGTGCCCGCTCCCACCGCCTCCGGGGGCGCGATGCCACCCGTCCGCATGCTCCCAGTCCTCTCCCCTCTGCGATTTTTCCTCTCCCGCTCCCGTTTTTGATGAGTAGCCTGGGCGAGACTCAAGGTAGAGGTGCTGTGGGGTAGCGTTGCCGCATCTCCTCCACCCTGGGCAGCGCTCGGTCCGCTGGGGCGGCCCCGGCCCCTCCGGAGAGCCACCCGTCGCGCCGGGTGGGCAGGGCAGGGGATGGGGAGGGTACCAGCTTGGGCTGTAGGTGAGCAGACTTTCTCAGTGTGCTTTTTTTGGTTGTTTTTTTTTTTTTTTTTTTTTTTTTTGTACCTTAGGAGCCATCAGATTTCAGTTGTGCACTCTGAAATAGCTGCTGATGGCAATAAACAGATTCACGAAGGGGAAGTTTGTTTCTCAAGAAGTTTACTTTTCTATCTGATAGGCATTGGTAAATTATTATTACTTTTTTTTTTTTTTTCTCTGCTAATTAATGATCCAGCTGTTTACAGGGACAATTCACTGTGCTGGTATTTTGGTGGCAACCACTGCTACAGGCTTTCAGACTTGCTGAAATGAAAATCCTGCATACACATTTGTAAGGCATAATAAAACATAACATTAAAACCTGCATGCATGTTATGTTTAATCAAAGACAACTTTTAGGCATTTAAGTGGTGAGATATCTTACTTTAGGTTAGTTAAACTGGTAGTAAAATGATTAATATAATCTGATCTCTTTCTAATAATAATAATAATAATAAAACACTCATGATTCTAAATAAAAGTTGTTTGGCCTAAATCTTTGCTATCAGAAAAGAGATATAGCATATCTGGGAACTCAAATTTATGTCTTGCATTGTGATAATTTTTTATGAGAAACTGTGTTTTAAAACAAACTTAATTACAATATACAAGATATCCTTGGCAATGGATAGTCCTCAATAAAACAGAGTTTCTTGAATTTTCAGTTTTTGGTCTCAAATGATTAGTGTGTTCTCCATGTAATAACTTAGAAATCAGATTGAAAACAAATGACATTTATCTCTTCTAAGGCAAAAAAGTGAAAGAGAATAGATACACTGAAGTGCTCTAGCCTAACCATTCACTATCCTGCTATCGAAAATCCGGTTTTGGGCTAGGGTGATGGAGTAAGTTAATCAGGTTCTAAGTCTTAAAACTGAGCCAAAATTCTCTTAGTAATTCTTCAAGCTATCATGAGGGTGGGATGACTGGTTCTTTCAGTCCCTTTCTTCTGATATGCATCCTTGTTTATTAAAGTGATAATAGGCAGTGTCATTAAACATTTGTGCTTTACAGATGTTCAATGAGTTATGAACTATTATGGTCAAATACAGGCTGCATTTAGTTTGCATTGTAATAAGGTCTGTGTCTCAGCCTACAAAAGTTTTAACTTGCATATATTTTTGGAAGCTGTTTTTAAAATTACCATTTAAAATATTAGTCAAGGATAACTGATTTAAAGGATCCAAGTATAGAGCAGTCAGGCATATTTTAAAAGAGCAAAAGGTCTGTTTTATTCAAAGAATATAATGCCCACTCAAAAGTATATCTTTTTTTCTTCTAAATGGGAATTATACAGTACTATATCAGAGGAATATTTCGAGTGAAGGTATATGGTGCAGGGAAACAATTTTTTTTGGCCACACAGTTGAGTTGCTTTTATTTTAAAGTTTACTGTATCACGTTGCTCAAGGAAAAATTAGGTAGTGTTCTGTTTAAGCCACTACATAGTTAGGGCTGCAGTTTGATGCTGTTGAATGCCTAAGCTCCTGCTGATCTCAGTGTGATTAAAAAACAATCTTCTAATCATGAATGATAGCATCTGCTAAGCTACTGGATTTATTTTTTTTCTTTTGCTTTTGTCATAAGTAATAATATTTGTACCACTGTTTCTCTTTCCTTTTTATTTTTTAGTGTGCATAGGAATCTGTTGACATGCTAGAGCAGTCCTGTTGTAGACCTTTTTCCCCACATTCCTTGCATTTGTTTCTGTACAGTTCTACTCTACATGTAATAGGACTCGGTGATAGGAAGGAGAAAAATGAGCTTTTCTATGTTGAAAGACAATTTGTTTTCTAACACTGAGGATGTCAATGTAAAACATAATCAAACATGCTGAATCTTTTTATTTTAAAAGTGAACATTTTTTACAAACCTACCATTTTTCTTCCTTTGTTGCTTTTATTTTCTTTTTTTAATATATATTTTTTTCTCTCTTCCTTTTTAAATAACCACAATTAAGAAATATTTTCTTCCTTTAAGTGCAGTCTTTTGCAAATGTGGTAGAAAGACTCATTCCAAGCATCCTCTAAGATCTTCTAAGAGCATCCTGCTCTTTAGGTCTTCACTGACATTCAGATGAAACTTCTTCAAGTCTATTGAATGTGATTTGCAAATGTGCAGAATGATCCTTCTTTGCTCATGCCTTTTTGAGGAAAGTGCAACTCTGTTGTTACACCAAGGGAAAACTGGTGTGGGGTCAAAGTCAGGGCCATATAAATTTTAGGTGTTTGATATTCAATACAGTTCATGAAGTTCCGTTTTACATCTTCACAATTGTTGCCTAGTAAGGCCTTAAACCTGCTCTGGTTAATAAAAAATAAAAAATTCTCATTGAGCTTAGTGGGAGTTTTTTGCCGTAAGGGCTGCTGGCAGGATAGGTGTCTTATTTTCCTCCTAACCTTCATTTGTAAGCATGGCCAGGAAAAAATAAACAACAAAAACTTAATACAATGAGTTGCCTTACATTTCCCCTACTATACAGTGGTATTCCTTTGATTTATTTCCTTTCCCCTCACATCCAAGGCTGTGATTGTTTTTGTTTTTCCTAATTTTTTTGCACACTACCTATACCAATTAACTGCCTAATTAGTTTTATCTTCTCTACATGGATGCAGTGAATTTGTAAGAGAATTTCACAAGCAAGTAGTTTTTTAGTGAGTTTAAAGTAAATAGAGTTTTAAAGACCTATTTTTATATTCAATATAAAGCACAAATGTGCAGAAAGTGTAGAATGACTTACAAAAAGGGAAACAAAAGTTCATAATATTTCATATATAAAAGTAATACCTTCTTTGGGGAAGATTCTCTTAGAAAACCCAATACTTATGCCAGTGCAAAGATAGGAATATTTTAAAATCTCTTAGAAAATTGTGATTGACAGCAATTTAAAAGGAATGACTTCTGTAGATATAAGGAAACCCCTAAAGCAATATGGATAAGAAGGGGTGAATGGTTTTCAATGATGAACAACAACCTGGAAGTGTGAGAATGGAGGTTTCAATCCTTATTAATTAATCAAATTTCTTCTTTTGTGGTTAGTTACAACATCTGGATTTTCTGTGAAGTGCAATCTTGCGAGATGAAAAAGTGTAAGAGTGCCAAACTTCTAAGATTTGTGAAAGTTCAGAAACAGGTTTGGTTTAAAATTATTAAATAGGGCTTCAGATTTTGGTAATTCACCTTCCAGAAAAATCATGACATTGATTTACTGCTTGAAGAAATTTGATCAAGTAATAATGATTAATCCAGGAACTCCCATTGTCACAATTTGTTTTTGTTTCCATCATCCTGCTTATCTCCAAAACCAATTTGCCTCAACTCCTGGCAAAGCCAGGGAGAAGAGTTATATGCCATTGTTAGTTCATTTACAATTTGTATCTGGTTTTGCTCTTGTACATATCTTGGCGTTTTGGAGTCTTTACATAAATGCTGTGATACTTTTTTTTCTTCTTTCCTTATAATTTTTGGTGGGCTGTTTTAAAATGGAGGCCTGTTTTCCAGTGTGGGACTTTTGATGGTTACAACATTTCAATGATGTTGCATGATGGCCACAGGTGGGGGAAATTGAATGTTTTAGAGCAGTTTTTCAAGCATGACACTTTTAAAATATGTAATTTCAAAGACTTTTCAAGGCCACATGAAATTAGTTTTCATAGCCACTCCAGGTCTTGGGGGGAAAAGCTGAAAAGTACTTTTGTTTAGAAGTCTGAGTGATGGTGGGGGGGAAACCTTTTCTTGAGGTTTTTGCATGCCAGTGCACGGCCTATTGCTGTGAGAGAAGGAAGATGGTAAGGCTGCTTGAGGCAATGCACTGGAGGACAAAGTGTTTTCTAGCACTAGAAACAGAAAATGCATGGCAAAGTTTTGTCTTCTAGTAGACTATATAGCATGCAGAGTTTAGTATGTGTCAAAACAGTGTATGACATTGCTGTATCAAAGTTGTAAAATTAAGCATTATTTATTGAAAACTATGTATTTTTTTTGTAAAAACCTGATCACCTAGAGGATTAATATCAGTGACTTGTGCTAGTGCTACAAACTTAACCAGCTTCTTTACTACAGTACTTGATATGCAGTGTTAATGCTCAGGGTTGAAACCAGTCCACTCCAATGTCTTTTTTTGCAAGAGTTTTTAAATAAAGGAACAACATAATGCAATTGTTCAAAAGACTCTAATAAAATTGTGTGATCAATCTTCCTACATGGTTTTATGTGGATTTTTCTTTTCCGGTATTGAATTTGGTAAATGCAGTTCAGCTATTATACTGAATCCACTCTTCATTCTGTGGGGACCTAAAGCTGAAAGTCAATGGGAATGTTATTTCTTTCAAAAAACTCTCAATAGATAGTTATGGTCAAGGTCGTGTGAACTAAGTGCTGTTCTGGGCATACCTGAGAAACACTGAAACAGAGAATAAGCCAGTTAACTTCCTTTCTTTTTCTGGTTAAGACTCTGGGTAAAACAATAAGGTATTTTATGACAAACAGTTTTTATTTTGCTTCAAGGTTGACCAGGAAAGAATGAAATAAGATATTATATGCCAGCAAACCCCATTTCTTTCTGTATCTTTTTCTACAATCAATTTACCATCTAAATGTATTTTAGCATAAAAAAATCATCATTCTGTATTAAGATTCTAGTTATGAAAATGTTTTTATGAGCACCCTGTAATCAATTCTTGGAACTATAAAGAGGTGTTTTTAATGTGTTTATGTGGTGAAAGTTTGTTGTATATTAAATATTGTTTAATAGGAGTGATGGAGTTATATTGTTACAAGTTCAAAATTTGTAATTAACACAAGCCATCTATTGCTGAAATTAACCTAGAGCTCCTGACACTAGACATATTCCCATATCTCAAAAAATATAGAAGACACATTTCAGGGTTGTATTTAACATCTGTACTTTTGCAAGTTTACATACAGTTGAAAATATTAACTGATAATACCTTCCTTTCTGCCGAGGGAGGGGGGGAAGGGAGTGTTGGTTAATCTTAATACCTAGGAAATAATAGAAAAATTCTAATCAACTTCAGCTGTAGTTGATAGAAACTTTAAGACCTGAGGAGAGTCAATTCAATTTTAAAAATGTTGCAGATAATTTTCTGTGGCACTCGAGCACAGCTCTACCCATTATTCTTCTTATTTCCTTATCCTAACGGTTAGCTGAACAGCTCTTTTCTCCGAAAAACACTTCTTGGATGACAGGTGATTTCTGTTTAACTTATCAGTTCTACTGAGAACACTGAAAGCAATCTATATAATTTCAAGAGTCTGTTGTAGTAGTATATTTTTGTATGAATGAGATGTGTAACTGATGTGAAGGGTTTGAATGTGACATGTCATAGTAAACAGAGGAAGTTTAAGCTGATCATTGTAAATCAATGAAATAAAATCTTTATATACAGCTATCATACCACTATCCTTTCTGTACATGTCAAAAAAGCTTTAAATAGCATTTTTAAGGTATTTTATACCATGACATTTTGTTGTTTTATTTTTCTGGGGTGTTTTGTATATTTGTTTCTTTTTATTCCTGTAGAGCTTTTTTTTTTTTTTTTTTTTTTTTTTTTTTTTTTTTTTTTTTTTTTTTTTTTTTTTTTTTTTTTTTTTTTTTTTTTTTTTTTTTTTTTTTTTTTTTTTTTTTTTTTTTTTTTTTTTTTTTTTTTTTTTTTTTGCAAAAGTCCCATCATAGTTAACCAAAGACAAACTAGAAATCTTCTAGAACAGAATAAGGTCATCTCCATGCTGTCTCGTGTCTAGCTGAAGTCTTCTCCTTGGTTCCTCCTGAACAGTTGTTACTGCATTGAAAAGTCAAGCTTCAGTTCTTCTATGTCAGGTCTTAATGCCAGAGAGAATTTCTGCATGACACATTTTCCCTATCGAGTGTTTGAAAGTGGTTTTGGATAAGTAACCACAAGTTATCATATCTTAAAATTGTCATTGTGAAGGTGTTGTGCTGCCTGGTATTGGTATTGGTAAGGTATTGGCTCAGTTTTCTGTGAAAAAAAGGATAGAAGACTTTGTTTGGGGAAAAAAAAAATCCTTGGTATTTTAGTTTTGAATGTATTCTTGAGTTTGAATGTTAGATCTAACCCTAGAAGAAATATATAAAAACATGGAGTATGGGTAATAAAGACCCACACAGATACCCAGACACATTTGCATCATTACAGACTTCACACAGGCACACATATGTAGTTGGATAATCATTAAAATGCTTGCTGGCTGGACACTAAATGGCTAGAATGTAGTGTCCATTCAAACCTATAACTTAAAGTCCTGAGAACCTCAGAAGAGTTTCATCTGTTGGACTTGAAGTGTTGTCCCTGGTGTTTCATAAATTTTAAGATAATCTTTTCATGACCTTTTAAAATTTTGATAGAACACTTAAAAAAAAAAGGAAAAACCACGTGTAGCAAAAACAAACCAAAACAAAATCACACAAAACAAATAAACAAAAAAAAACAACAAATACCTCCAGCTCTAGAAGTGACAATTCCCGTGATAGTCAAAGGATCTTGGCCCTTTCTCTTGAAATCTTGTGGTTACACTTATTGGCATTACTCTGACATTTGCACATGCTAAAGAGTCTGGTAGATCATTTTTTTCTATAACTCTGTTAATTTGGGTAAAAGATGATGATCATCTTCAAAGCTGAATCACAAATATAAAATACAAGTCTTATTTTATCAAATTGCAGTGTTAACAAATATTGAAGTGTAGACAGGAAATGAAGGAGGATTCATGTGCACACAAGTGCAAGGCAGTCCAAGAAACACATAGTAAAAGGGAAGATCTAAATCTCAGTTATAATTTTCCCATTAAGTTTCCTATTAATGTGGCATTTTGGCATTTCACAGCTAAGTGGGTTTTTTTCTTTCTCAAAGTCACCAAATATGCATAAATAAATATGCAATACATTTAATAGTGTTCAGATTGCTTTTTAAAGTCAGTATTATAAGACCTTTTATATCTGTTTGTAAAATAGCTTACACTCGAGCTCAGCCTTTACGTAATGAGACTTCTTTTGTCTGCATAATCTTATTGTAATAATATTCCTAAATATCTGTAAAGCCTCATTTTCATTCACCTTGTTCCTTGAGTTTTAGTGCTCATACTCTTTAGCAATCAGAAACAAACTGCTCCTCTGGCAGTAGCACAGCCGTGCATTGCCTTTCATTCTCTTTTTAAGAATAGAAAAAGGGTAGAAAATCACTGAGAAATGCCCACCTTCCACCCATTTACATCCTTGGAAGTTTCAACTACTATCTCTTTTTTGGGCTATGGGCAGCCATACCTTGAAACCAACTTTATTTTTCTTTGCTCTTTGTGGTCATTCATCAGCTGTGGGTTATCAAAGCCAATAGTGCTGCAGGCAGAAAGATTAATCTGAACTCAGCCTACTTAAACTGCTAAAACTATCAATCCTGATTTTGCCTGAAGTTGGTGTGAATTGCTCCATAAACAGAATGGTTGAGTATTAATGTCTCTGAAAAGTGAAATAACAGCAAAAATACTACCACCACCTCCCCTAGATGATAACTGCCTGTTTGAAATGTGAATCTTAATGTAGCCATGATGACCTGAGACTTCACCTTAAAGAGCTTTTTGGGAATAGACATTTTTGCTTATTTCCACTATATTAGTCAGTGAGATGTAAGATATCATGTTTCGACAGATGTATTTTGCATTTAGAAGACAAGCAAAAATATATGCAAACTCCCATACAAATGGAAAGTATTTGTAATAATACTAAAGACATTGGAGAAGACTATGGCAATAGTTTTTCAAAAATATATCTTTGCTCTCCCTATGTCAGTGTCTTGCACAGATGTTCTCCCTCCAACCTTTTCTTGAGCATATATTTTTTAATAGAAATAAGCAGATCTAAATATTGGTATATATCACAGTCTTTCATGTACAAATACAATTAAACAAACATTAGGAAAGCTGCTGAATCAGTCATGCAAAGTTAAGGTACAATGCAGGAAAAATTGCATCTGCAACTTTTCTCAAATCCTTTTTAATAAATATACTGCCATGAGAGCTTGTGTATCAAGTGGTTCAGTACCTAGAAGTTAGACACCTGGGAGCAGCTAGCCATCCATGGTGGCTTCCTGAACTCAACTTCCATGCTGGGTGAGGAGCTATCTACAGCTTTGCTAAAAAAATGGGATATGTTTGGCAACCCTAGTACTTGGCTCAGGATTTCACATTAGACTTCTCTATCCACTCCAGACCTCAAGTGAGTTAGTGGCTTTATTCTGACAACAGACGACAGCCTTTCTATTGATATTGGTATCCCTGAGTAAACCATGTGCTTGGGAAATAGAAGGCACAGGGAAGAGAAAGAAAGTACACCTAGGTTAGGAAATTAAAACAGAGTCAGCACAAAGTCCAGGCACTGAAACTCAGCTCTCAGTCAGTATTGTTAGATTGTTAGAAGACAAAATCCCTGACATAGTTTTGGCTGGTAAATGTTAGCACTCTTCCAAAAAATCACTGGAACAATTTGGAAATTAATATGGGCCAAAGATCATTCCCAATAGGCAGTTTGGATTCAGTCACTCTGTTTTGGAAAGTAAGAGTTGAATAGCATAGATGTGGGCAGATCATGCCAGCTGGCCTCTGAGCCAGGGAACAGACTTTGGTTTAATTTACTAGCATAGATGTAGCTACAGGTTACAACCCCTGTTTCTTCAGGACTTAAACCATAAAGCCCCTAGAATTTTGGAGAAAACCTTAAACTCAATTTGTGGAATAGTCTCAGAGAGAAGCTGTCAGCACTGTGTATGATTGGAATTCGAAAATCATGAGGCTAAAGGCAAAGCAAAAAGGAATTTGCCCTAAAATCTCTTCTGCTCTATTACTGGTGTGTACTGCCTCTCATTAAATACAGTGTCAGTTCTACAGCTGTAGTATTCCTGTTTACATGGACACTCATTCTTAACAGGGGTATCAAAGAATGAGACTGTGGATGCAAATTTTTTAAAACTCAAAAATTTCTTAGAAAATTTAGGATGGTATGTGTGGTGCAGCTCATAAAAATGATAACAATTTACACTGCAGTGCCTTCACTCCCAAGAATCCAAAAGCACTTTACAAACAGTGTTGGCCAATTTTGTTCTTCCCTTGTAGTCAAAACACCTACTGAAATCAATTGTAGAATCACTTTTATTGAATCTCCTCCAACTGCAGAGATGAGTGAGAATTTTATATGTTGAACAGCTATAAAACTGGAGCCTTGAAATTGCTTTCTAAATTATACATAAGAACAGTGTATGTTCTTCTAGCACTCTCACAGTTAGTTTAGACAATATTTTCATAAACTACACTCTTAGGAAAAGAAATCAATCCATCTGGAGATGATAAAGAATCTTTAAGTATTTTCCCTGCTTAAATATTAACTTATATTAGCAAAATTGATTCACTGTCCTGAGGAGGGAATGCACCCTTGGTCAGTACATCAGTGTTATTGTCACATATATTTTTACTTTATAAAATTTGAAGTATATCTTTAAATATATATATACACATACATGCATAACATTATGAATATTTAGGAAGTAAAACACTAATCAATTTTAATCAAATATTTTCAGGTATAGAAGATTTAAAAGAGGTATTCCCTAGCTGGTCCAACAACCACTTGTTTAGAATATTGCACTGAACCAGAAAATACTTACTATATACCTTATATTAGGATACACTTGTCAAATATACTCATACATAATTACATGGGGTTTTTTATCTGTCTTAAATTCTCCTCTAAGAACCTTTTAATGCATCTTATTTCTGAGAGTCTCCTCTCTGTACGAATCATACTCATTCATATTAGTGTCCTTTTTGCATGTAAGAGAACTGTGATGTTGGAGGCAATATATATCAAAAAGGTTTTAGAGAAAAAATTCTTAGAATTCAGAATTCTTGTCCTTTGTGTGAAACATAAAGCAGGTACTTGAAGTACCACACATAAATATATTATTATTATTTTCAGTGTAGTTTAAGTGAGTTGTGGTTTAAAGCAGACACCTAGTTCTGTCTATATAAGATGTTACAGCTACAGAAAAAAAAAGCTTGATTACGTCGTAAGTTTTGACAAACCTTGAAACAGAGGGAGTATGTGGTAAGGACTGGCATGATGGGAATGGAATAGAAATGTATTCTTCAGGGGAAGACACAGTTTATCTGCTAAGGGACAGTCATCAATTCCCAGCTCACAAAAGTTAACAGGGACTGGAAATTTTCCTTGCCTCCCAAGAGGTGCTTATATTGTGCTCCTCTGGGAGGTTGATGTGTAGGATGGATTTCCCAGTGCAATGTACAGAAATAGGTTGCCTCCAAAATACAGAAAATTATTCTAATTATTTTTCTTCATCCTCCTTTCCATTAACTTTGTGATGTGATTCAAAGATTTACATATTTCATATATATAAAAAATACGACTAATTGTAAATAAAGTAACCTTACAAATTACCTCTCACTAAGAAGACTAAACAGATATTAAGAACCTTCTTTTCCTTTGGGAAAGTAGTAGCAGGTTGTTTTGGGTGTTTTTTTGGTGGATTTTGGTGGGTTTTTTTGTGGTTTTGTTTGTTTAGTTTTTTGTTCGTTTTCTTGTTGGGGGTAGGTATTGTGATTGTTTGTCTTTTCCAGCCTGTTTGCTATTATTTCATGCTGTCACCATTTAGCCTTGGATTGATTAATCTCTCCAAAGCTAAGTGTTAGCCATCTGACATGTAAAGTACTGTGGAAATTCTTTACAAACAAGGCTTAAGTGAATGACACAAACAGAATAGTTATCGTGCTATCTGAAACATTAGCAATAGAAAAAATAAACTTGAACAGGCATTCATAATTTTTACCTCTTTTTCTGTAAAGGTACATTTTTAATAGATGCTTCAATGACAGTTTAAACAAATACGTATAGAAATTATATGCACTAAGAGGAATGAGAAATAGTAGAAAGTGAGACATGTTGCTGCCTTTTTCCCTGGGGTGCAGCATGTGTAATACAGGAGAAAGATGACATCATCCACAGAAGGGACTGGATTTGCAGACATGCTATAAATAAATCATTCAACAAAATAAAGAACCAGCAAAAGTAACAGTCAGGGTCATATTCTTAAACACACATTATTTACCCAATAATCTGAATCATCTCCTATGGTCTTTCTAGTTTCCCAGGTAAAGGCAATAAGCATTGTCATCAGAAAAACTAATACATGCCCCCCCCCATCTGTATTTCTTTCTTTATATTTACAGCTACGATGTACAGCATGAAGTTAAAAAATCCCACCCTATGCAACTGCTTTCATACATCCTTTTTATAGAGCCACACATTACTACGTTTAGGGTTTGTTTTCAAATAAAAGACGGAAATACTCCCCCAGTCTCAGCAGGCATGGATTAGCATGTGTGCTGTAAGGACTTGGTATACGGGGGCTGTGGGTACCTGGGCTCCAACAGTTTAAGAGGGAAGTTTCTGCATAAGGCCACCACTCCCAACCCCCCAGGCCACAGAGTGAACCTCAGGGAATCAGCCTTCCTGTCCCATGAACACTCTCCTGACGTCAATCTTAAAAATCATTTTGGGATTTAGATGCCGGCATCTCTTGGATTTTCCAGATTTCAGGTGGGATTCAGAATATCTACACCCAGATAGGTCCCTGCTGAGGAGGTAAAGTGCTTTTGGTGTCAGGAAACTGCCTAACATTGCAGGGACTAAAATCCTTTGCTGAGACAAGAGGTTGCCCCAGTACCAGTGGGATGGTTATGCAACCTGCTCAGATGTGGTCAGGGGAGTGCCATGGAAAACAGGCATTAAGCAAGGTTACAAAAGAGGGGCCCTACATCAGTTGGATCGCTATGTTTAGCACAAAATTACATCATTTATATAGTTCCTTCCTGGAAAAATTGCTTTTCTATGAGAGATCTGTCTGTGCTCAAGAGGTGCAGTCTGAGAAAGGTGCCAAAGCCTTTGGAGACCCTCTGTGCTTGGGGCTGGGGCAGATCCCTCTCTCTACTGCTGGAACCGGACCATCAGCGCTGAGTACAAGATTCACGGGGGCAGACAAAGCAAAAATAAGCAAAACAATATTTACTGTCCTGCAGTTATTTGTATAAATCATGGTAGCATCAAAGAAATGTGCCTTCCTATTGGGGTAGAGTGTGATGAGATTCCTGTTTAAATTTAGTGCCTGAGGAAGTGCGTTCACAGCCGAGGTCTCTGAGAATGCTCTGTCTCCTTCACAAATGAGCTTCTCTGCTATTTACAGCCTCCAACCAAGTGCCAGAAACTGCAGCCTGGTAAATGTAAAGATAAATATGGATATGCACTTTTCTGAACTGGGACCGTGTAGACTGCTTTCAAATTGACCCATGGATACTAGTCATAAGGGAGACTGTATTTATCAAGAAAATACATGAATAATGAAAGAGGTGGAAATTGTGTTTTATTTTACAGTGCAAAAATTAATACAATTTTCTTTGCATAGCTTCAGTTCTGACTTTTATCCTTTCCTTACCCTGTAATTTTGCCTTTACAACTTTTCATTTCTACAAGACATACACTAAAAACTGTGATTTCTATTCTCCCTATTCCTTATTTATTACATTTTCCTTTTTACACCTTTGTAAATTTAAAAACTTCTTGAGCTCTGGAACAGTGTAAATAGAAAACTGAAACTCTGTAATTCTGTCTCTCTGTTACATTTTAAATACCTTTTTCCTACGTTTTTGAAAAGTTATAGAGTGACAAAGTTACAGAGTTTCATTTTATTTTTCTCTTTACCTTTTCCAAAGTTGAGGAAGTTTTGAAAAGTTACAAAGTGTCAGAAGGAAAATGGAAAGAGTGAGAAAACATCCCAGACACCTTTCGATCATTCAGTCTCCAGGATAAAAAAA